>NW_027179746.1:0-7500 GCF_036669935.1 Montipora foliosa
CCAACTTTCAAGGCAAACATTTCCTACAAATTCATGGAACGGCTATGGGCCCGAAAAATGCTTGTAGTTACGCTAATTTAGCAATGGGAGTTATTGACCAAAAGGCTAAGTCCGGTACAATCAAACCCAGATTATGGTGGCGGTATAGAGACGACATTTTCGATCTATGGACGCAAGGTGCCACTAAACTTAATGATTTCTCTGATTTTATTAATGCTTTATATCCCACCATAAAATTTACTGTAGTATCATCTGAAACCTCTCTTAACGTCTTAGATCTCACACTTTCATTGGTTGACGGGTATATTCAAACGGATGTATATTCTAAACCTACTGACCATCATATGTACTTATTACGTAACAGTGCTCACCCAGGGCATTGCACTAAGGCAATCCCATTTGGAGTTGCCACCCAGATTCGCAGAAACTGTTCAACCATTGAAAAATTTGACCAACGTAGTGATGAATACCAGACATATCTCGTTGAGAGAGGTTATAATCCAGCGGAAATCAATAAGCAATTTTTAAGGGCAAAAGATCTACCCAGGGAGGACTTATTCGCCTCGAAACCGAAAGACAAAAAAATCGTCTTCCCTCTGGTAGTCGACTACAACCCTCATCTACCAAACATCAGCAAAATCATCAAATCATTTAGTCATCTTATTTATGAATCGCCATTGCTATCCCAGATTTTCCCAAAGGAGTCAATTATTCCTTCTTATCGAAGACCCAAAAACATAAAAGACATTCTAGCAAGGCCTAAAAAACCCATTACAGCAATAACACTCCCGTAGGATGTTTTAAATGTAAGAACAAATGTGATCTATGCAAACATTATCTTGTTGAAAATAAGATCTTTCACAGCGCCTGTACAGGCCGTTTTTACTCCATTAGACAGGATGTACATTGTAGGTCGAAGAATGTCATCTATTTAGTCACCTGTAAAACATGCAATATTCAATACGTAGGTTCAACATCGAATGAATTCAAGGTCAGATTTCGTAATCACAAATCGGCTATGTTGACCAACAAGGCCACCTGTGAATTGGCCGTCCATTTCAATAGAAAAGAACATCACATGTCTGACTTTGAGTTCATTGTTATTGAAAAAATTGTTGATGACACTACTGATGATATGGATAAGGTTTTACTTACAAGAGAGGCTTTTTGGTGCGCACAGTTATGCACCCTCCAACCTTACGGCTTGAACAAAAGATCCGAGTTTAATTCCAAAAATAGAATAAGGTTTAATTAATCATTCACTGGAGTAATTGTGCAACTAGTAGGTTTTTTTTTTTTTTCCAGTTACGCTGTGCAGATCGGCATTCTCACAGGCCCTGTTCAGGGATTCTATTACTTTTTAGGGGCCCTGGGCTCATCATTCCGCCACCTGATTGCATGATTCACAAAGTCCTGTTGTTTATTTTAAATTATTTAAATTATTAGTTTCGATGTCTGGTGATTAACGCCTTTTTCGGAATAGAGCTAACTATTTCTTATCTCACGTATTGTCCACTCGATGTATTCCAACCGCACGTATTACATGACATATTATTGCTATTTTTTATATTTTTTTTGTAATTTTAAACATTTTACACCTTTTGGTTCATAGTTTTGTATAAATAGCGCAAGTTCAGTTGTACCAGGTATTTTTAGTTTTTAGTTTTTAGCGTGTACTGAAGAAGCCCGAAGGGCGAAACGTTTACACGAGATTATAATATACCACACCTGTGAGAAGTTCGCCAGCGACTCATTTTTTCATTCTTCCTATATATATATATTATATACACATATATATATATATATATATATATATATATATATATATATATAGAGAGAGAGAGAGAGAGAGAGAGAGAGAGAGAGAGAGAGAGAGAGAGAGAGAGAGAGAGATATATATTTGTAGAGTTGGATTATTTGGTCGAAGACATTTATTGCTACTGAGAGTTTCATGCTCCTTGCGGAGCAATCATCAGGCAATGCCTGAAACTCTGAGTAGCAATAAATGTCTTCGACCAAATAATCCAACTCTACAAATCTACATTGCTCTAGTTTACCTATTGAGCACTTTAATAGCTGATGAAATCTTCAATTCATTATATATATATATATATATATATATATATATATATATATATATATATATATATATCAATTGTTGCACGTCTGCTGATAGAGTGCTCAATAGTATACCCAGAGCGTTAAAAAATAAAATGCCAAGTCATCCCTCTTGTTGATCACATCAGCTGGATTATATATTTATATTACCCAGGTGATATGAAAGTTAAGTTTAGAAAATAAAAAATAAAAATTTACAGAACTAAACAATTATTCATCAGCTCATATTGGATATGAGACAAGAACGAATAAAATAATTGTTTAATGCCCACGGATATTTTGCGATTAGCCTAGTACACGAGCAACAAGTAAAATGTTTTCTTACTGAGTTCGTTTTAAATCAGGAAAGTTCCTTGTGGAACACCTTCTAGGTTATATTTGACTTCTCCATTTTTGCTTGCAATCATTATGTTAACCATGATGCAAATGAGTTTAAAAAAAAACAAAAACAAAAAAAAGTTTCGTTGCACTTGTTTTGACCACCATTTCATTGCTTCGTCTCTGTTTTTAACGTGCACTGCCAGGTTTAAGCAAGTAATGTTCTACGTTTCCTCTTTCACTACAGGTTACAGACGAACTTAGTGATTTTCCTTGTGGCTTTATCCATCACAGCGTGGTGTGTGCAAGGTAAGTCAATGAAATTCAGTCTTAAATCGGGGTAGAACTAGGATAAAACTTTCCAACCTCCGTGTAACATACAAATCATCATCAAGTATCAATCGACTCTGAGTGAGATTGTCGACCAAGGGGTGTCTCTTAGCGGGTCTTATGCACCCGCAGTTGTCTAATCAGTCCTGTGCGGGATGAGCATAGTCTTACGCACTCGTCACATTTGTTAACAGTAGTCATTTGGCGAGGGTTCCTTTTCTTTCCTCATCAGGCGCTTTTCTTAGGCCTAGCTCGTCTTTGGGTCTCAAAATTGGACACACCCTCATGTACGGTCTTACGCCAACCGGATCTGTTGCAAGCAACATCCTCCCATTTATCTGTACAGATGCCACATGCCTTTAAGGAGGCTTTGATGTCTTTAAAGGGATTTCTTTAACCTTCAATTGATCTTGTTCCGGATCGAAGTTGTCCAAAGAGCAGCTGTTTTGGAAGATGAGAGCTGTTTATCCGCCACAGATCCCAAGCCAAACGAAGTTGGTTGTGGACGATCATTGCTTCGATGCTAATACAGTTTAACTCTTTCAATATACTGACATTTGCTCGTCGATTTTTTCAAGCTGACACCCAGAATTCGGCGGAGTCAGCGCAGATGGTATTTCTCGAGGGTCTTCAAGTGCGGTCGATAAATCGTCAACGACTCATACAAGAGCGTAGGTATTACAACAGCCTTGTACACCCGGATTTTGGTGTCAGTACGTATGCGCCTTTAGTCAAACACTCTCTCTCGCAGTCGTCCAGAGGCGTAGCTGGCAGCTGAAAGTCAATGTTGGATCTTAGCATTAATGTCTGCCTTATTTCAGAGGATACAGCCTAAGTAGCAAAAACTGTGTACATTGCGTAGGAGGGAGTCTGCCGCTGCTGGCAAAGTCCTTGCCAGTATCTTTGCCAATCGTCTGTATCCCTACGAGGAAACGTCTCTCCAGGAATGCCAATGTGGTTTCCGAGCTAATCGTGGAACTATCGATATGATCTTTTTTCGCCCGTCAACTACAAGAACAGGGTTGTGAACAACATCATCCACTCTAAATGGTCTTTGTTGACCTCACAGAGGCACTTGATTCAGTAAATTGCGAAGACTTACTTGAAGATGTGCATGCTGGCCTTTGGCCTTTGGCTTTGGAGGAGCTCATCCGCCCTTTGTCAGGGTTTGGTTTTAATCCTGTAGGGTGACGCACCACTCACCTCACCAGTATATACTGGCAGGGAAGCCGGTTTAGACGCCAACGATCCGTCCATGCGCCAGGTTGTATTGAGTTTTTTTTGTTACCAGTAGCAGGCTCCACCGTAACCCGTGGCCACAATTAGGAATCAACACGTCTTTCACTCATGGAGAGAACAAGTGATTCGTAATGGGATAAGCGACGGCCAAAATATTGGTTTATCACGAGTGCATACGTAGGAAGACTGAAATAAAAGTATTTTGGGTCAACATTTCACCGTACAATATGGGAATTAGCTCGTATTATTTTTTTCATTCATATACAGAGAAGCTTGAGTACAGAATATAGTAGTGTCCAGAGGCTTTTAAGGGGCCACTCGTGTTTTACGGACCTATTGAAGTTTACTAAGGATTAGAGATAAGCGTGGGACAAGACAGAAACAGTTTCTGCGGTGTTACTAGATCTCAGGAAGGCGTTCGACACTATCTGGCACTGTCGTCTTTCACCAAAACGGCAGGCATATAAGGTCTTGGGATCTGAAGACAGCGGAATAAAGAAAATTTAAGTTGTGTCAAAATTAAACTAAAATACGTGTATTAGTTGCAAGCATGAGGATGGCTTGTTTTTATTTTGTTTTATTTTATTTTACTTCTTAGCATAAAAAAATTGCTTGGTAATCTATGTTCTCAGCAAAACTGTCAGTCCTTTGCGGGCAAAATAGGTTTTTATGCATATTCATAGAAGCTTGAGTACAGAATATAGTAAGGTCCAGGCTTTGGTTGTTCAAAAGGTGGATAGCGCTATCCACTATTTAATTCTGTTCTTTTGGTTTGTTTGAAGACTGCATTGCCTGAAAATGGTATTGATTGCATAATATACTCTTAGACCAGTGCGCACCTCAAATCATATAAGCTGATACCGAGACAGAAACCTTATTGAATGGTTTAACACAAAAAACCCACGGATATTTGTCGATTAGCGTTATATACGAGCAACAAGCAAAATGCCGCACGTATTATATGTAAAACCATCCAATAAAGGACTTATCATTTCACTATAACCGGAGTAAGGTATCATCGAGTTTGGATTCGAGTTCGAGTTCGAGTTGGACTTCGAGTTGGACTTCGAGTTGGACTTCGAGTTGGACTTCGAGTTGGACTTCGAGTTGGACTTCGAGTTGCGCTTCGAGTTAATAATTAAAACGCAAGTATATAATTGATAATAATGTACAATGATTATTTATTATTAATATTAATAAGCAAAGAGATGTATGAGCTGGGCGAAGAACAGGAATTCGGGGCAATTTTGGGATTTTTCATTTTTTTTTTTTTTTTTTTCATGTGGTTTAAGTAATAAAATTGCTGCCACATTAAAATATGGAGCAGGGATATAGGTTTTCAACAATGTGTGGTACCTTTTGTCACTGCGAATGAATAATAACAAATTGTCCATATTTGGGGTCGTGGCCCATATATTTACTAATAGACGATTTCATATTATTCAGAATTAAGAATAATTGTAATTACCTCTCAACATTTCATTTCCCTCTACAAGACAATCATAGGCACTTGCAAAGTAAAAACGCAACGAAAGTGAACTACGATTGATATTTAAAACGAGCTGTCTTCTCACAGTCAGTTTCTAAAACATTTGTTTTGGACAAAACATCAACTTCCAAAAGAACAAATTGTTTATTTCTCTACAAACTGATCTGTCACTGTAATCTAAACTGTAATCTGCTACGTAGACAATAGTTGCCGGTTTTTTTCTACTTATAACCGATTAAACTATAGGGGAAGTGAACCTCACTTTTTAACCGTAACTTTCATGTTGATTATTTTTTTGGGCGAGATCTGGAAAAGGTTTTGAAAGGTCCTTTCACATAAAAATTGGAAAACAGGTAACTGTCTTCTTTTTTCTCCAGCTTCTCAGCATTCCTGAATCTCGCCGCTCCTGCGGTCTAGATTTCCCCTTCCGGACCCCGAGTACGGACCGTTCCGAAATTTCCAACTTTCCCAACGTTTCAAGCTTTTTGTTGCACCGTAAAACAAAGTAAAATATAAACATTTAACACAGAGTCAAACAAGTAAGGATTCCGATAGCTCAATTTTGGAACAAAATGTCAAACGCTCACGTACGCCACATTTGCATTGGGTCTTTGCTGGGCTATAACTTGAAGAATACCAGACGTGGAAAGAGGATATCGAAAACGGCAAAATGGGCAACTTTGAGTCCCCTGGTATTAAAGAGTGACTTCATACTACAATTTGAATTTTCGGAGAATTTAGAGAATTTCTATGGAAAATGTTGCTGGAGAGCAAGGCCTTTCTCTTCAAATGGACACTGCTTTGATTCAAATCCTTTCTCTTCATGAGAGATCGTTGGTTAGCATCATGGATCCTGGTTAGCATTTACATTTCAAGGAAAAATATTCCTTGTCATACTATCGTTGGTTTGTACCTCCCATAAGCACAAGCGGTCCTTCGAAAAATGTAAGTATCTCGGCGGGCTCTGGTTTTGCGGGACCTACCCTACCCTACCCCTCTATTTCTTTTTGGGGGGAGGGGGGTTTATTTTTATAGTCAACTTTAACTCGAACTCCAACTCGAACCCTAACTCGAAGTCCAACTCGAAGTCCAACTCGAACTCGAACTCGAATCCAAACTCGATGGTTCGGGATTTCCCACTATAACGCCATTTAATTCTTTTATTTGGGCTTGTTTGAAGACTGCATTGCCTGAATATGGTATTGATTGTACATTAGCTCACAGGCCAGTCTGCACCTCAAATCAAACACAGGCTCACTACTAAACGGAGTATATTTTCGTACTGAGTCCGTTTAAACTTAGGAAAGTTCACTGCGGAACACCTTCTAGCCTGTTGCTAACTTCTCCTTTTCTGAGAGGTCGGAAGGGAGGAGAGCAAATAGACCATTTGTGAAATCGCCAATGATTTTATGGTGGTGATCTTTCCTAGTAGGGTGTGTCTTTTTGCCGACCAGCTGTTGAGGATGCTTTGCAGTTTGTTTATTTTTTCCGCAATGTTCGTGTTTAAATATGCATCATTAGATGTTGAGAACCAAATTCCTAAGGCATATACTTTATCTTTTGCCCATAGAATTGGCTTGGAAGATGAAATAGCACTTTCCGAGTTTTTATACGGGCCAATGCAGAGAGCTTCAGTCTTTTCGTAGTTGACCTTAAGCCCGGATATCCGAGCGAAAGAGTCTAAGATTGATAGGGACCTAGAGAAGGATGATTGTGATCCATCAGGAATTAAGGTTGTATCATCAGCATATTGAGAGATTTTGCTTTCTGTGTCTAAAACTTTGAATCCTCTGATTACATTATCATTTCTAATCGCACTTACCAAAATTTCTGCGCAAAGAAGAAAGAGATACGAAGACAATGGGCATCCTTGCCTTACTCCCCGACTCAAGGGGAAAAAATCGGACGCCCATCCATTGTTTTGAACATAGCTACTTATGTCGCTGTAGAAGAGCCTAAACCATGCCTCTAAAGATCTTCCGAAGTTATAGTAATTCAAAGTCTTT
>NW_027179746.1:27500-37500 GCF_036669935.1 Montipora foliosa
TTTGCTTAACACCTAACAGGCAAATTTTGAGCCTTGAGTTTTATCCAAAGGCTGTTTTTTTTTTTTTTTTTCAGTGTAAGTTTTGGTTAGGGTTAGGGTTAGGGTCACGGTCCGCCGTTACTCACGTTCAAACCTGACCGATTAGCCCTCAGAGGGTTGGATCTAGGGAAAATGACGTCATTTACTGACAGCATGTAAACGCAATTTATTACATATGCAAAACACGGGTTTCAATGTCTGAACGCCCGAAACTCCCGTGCTGCATATAAATTCAGCCGCATGCACACGCATTGCAATCTTAAACTACTGAGTCTTTGAGGTCATGTTCTCCTCGACCCAGCTCTGTCAAGATTTTAAAGTTAGTAATGGCGTACCAATAAATAACAAAATTCAATTTAAAATAAACAGGTGTCTTTTTAAAATCATAACTTAAAACTAAGATCACTTAGTTTTTAGTTAACATTGTTTTGAAATCCAAAGGAGTCGCAGTAGCACTTTAACGAGATCTATTTGGCGCGTCTTGCAGTAAAATTGTCACGGGTCGTGGGTAAATTGTCGCTGGTCCAGAAGATAGGAAACATTAATAATTGCACTTTTATTTTACAAACGTATACCACTTCAACGTTTTCAATAACAATAACAATAACAGCAACAATAGCTTGAAAATTTACGTAAGCTTAATTTTAAGATTTTCGTTTATATAAATGCACGTAAATTGTCGTGATTGATCCCGCAGAAAATGGGAAAAAAGAACTTAAGTTTTATTTCACAAAAGTACACCACTTCAATGATTTCAATAACTAACAATAGCTTGAAAATTTCACTTATGCTTAAATTAAATAATTGCTGATTGTTTTTTTTTTCTTTTACCGTGATATATTTTGGTTTAAGGCCCAGCCAAACGATAAATGTTGGAAGATCCAACACGTTGATTGCATGTTGGACAGTCCAACATGTTGAAAATTAGGGGGTGGCCAAACGATACCAAACACCATTCAACATGTTTGATCAAACTGATGAGACGCATTGGGTTGTGGGTAAGGACATCTCCCAGCGTACACCACGTTGTAACATCTACGGATGTTTGCAACATGTCGAAGATTAAAGAGAAATTTAAACGTTGTTTATCAGTGTTATTGGTGCTTGACGAGCTGGAAGAAACCGAGGATAGAGCAAGTAAACGAGGTAAAACAAGAGAATGGATCCAAAGACGACAAGAGAGTGGTTATTTTACCAATATTGTTGGAGAACTAGCAGACGAAGACACGCCACGGATACATCAAGTTCCTCCTCGATCGAAGCCAATATACTCGTTCTCTCTTGTCTTTCAGGTGGTAGTCGGCACAAAAAACACCCCATAAGAATCTATTCCCATCCAATAGGTCGATCAAGCGGTCAGTTTCCTCGTCGCTCCAACGTGTTGCTTTTTGTTTTGGTGTTTTCTTGCTAGAAGTTTGATCGATATTCTGTGCTGCTTCCTCGCTCGCTGACATTTTCAAACTACACCGACGCAAGCAAAGTGTCTATGGTACCGACTAAATTTGCAGTCACAATGCGCGTGCGCGCATGCAACATGTTGTTGAGACTGGCCAAACGAACAAAACCTCACGCATCCAACATGAGAACAAAGGAAATGTTGCACGATGTTGGATTAAATGTTTGATACTTCATCAAACATGTTCCAACATCATCCAACGTGTTGAGTGGTCATCAAACACGGTGACCAAACGATAAAATGTTGGTTTACCCAACATGTTGGATCGTCCAACATTTATCGTTTGGCCGGGCCTTAGACACTTCATAAATAGTTTTGCTTTTAAAAAGTAAAACAGAAGACATTAAAACAAAAAAAAAAGACAACAAAGCCGCGAAGTTTAGACCCATCCAACCCCGAATTTTTACTAGTTAGCAGTATCACAAAGGCAAACCATTACCTTTTAAAGCTGCTATTGTGAGGCCCGTAAATGAACTGTCCGTTCTGATTCTATCCGGTAGTTTTATTTTTTTTTTAAATTAGTCCAATATGGGGCAGGTGTATTATGCATTGCTGTTTCGGACAAAAATAAAAGGTTGTTTCTGTGGCGAGATCCTGTTCGTAAGGAACTATAAAGCGCTTTAACGATGAAGGTCAATTCGTCTTCATTTTGATCAGTTCTACAAGCCCTGCATCTTGGTGCTGGCCCTCTTTTCTTTTTTGTCTTTTTTTTTTCTTTCTGCGAGGATCATTTGAAAAAATTTCCTGTATAGTTTCATTTCTAGTTTTGTTGGTGCCCTCTTTGTACATCAGGTTTTGCGGAATAACAGAGTATGAATTTCCAACAGCAGACAAGGCCTCGTTATTAGTAAAAAAAAAAAAAAAAAGAAAGCTGCTCCAACACATTACTGTTCTCTGACAGTCGACATAAGTTTATTTAATTCCATATTATATGTTTACATAATTCTTTCCAGAATTGTTCACGAAATCTGCACAGTCACAGTTATGACTTGTTATGATTAGAATTATTCTAAGATTCATTACGTATGTGATGTAGGATTTTTGAATGGCTGAGGAGGAGTCCGTGGATTTTCATTTTAGGTTTTTCTTCTCTCGCTTTGTCTTTTGTAGTCTATCGATAAAGGTTTTACTACGAACTCCTTAATTAGTCGGTATCTACCTTCTTGTGGTCTGGCACCCTTTGTTGTTTGACTTGTACTAGAATTGTGGAGATTCTAGGGGTCTGGGATTCGTGGCGCATCTTGGTCTTGAGAGATGATGCATGGTCTTCGTCACAAAGATCCTCTGTGATCAGGTCCTTTCCAAGCAGTTTAGCCCGGTGGATCTGATCTCTTATGGCTTTATTTTGTTTTTCTTGAAGAGATGGGCCCGTTGTATATTTGCCCCTTCCTTGTGCCACTCATTATATTGCTATTGTTGCTGAAAACGTTGAAGTGGTGTACTTTTGTAAAACTAGACACTTTATGAGCGTACACTGGGTTCCCTGTGGCACGTTAAGCCCGAAGGAGGGGGTTCGGCTAACCACAGGAGTTTGATCGTGAGGTCTGTCCAAAGGTAGAGATTTTGATCGTACGTGATATCTCACAGGGTAGCGATTTTGATCGTACGAAGGACATTTGAATTTTTTTGACGGAAATGTCAAAATCTCCACCCCACAGTTCAAACCCTTTTCGGAAGAACCTTGAACGTGACTACCAAAGCACAAAAGAGACAACAAGCGTTTTTCAAATATTTCTTCACTGTCACATTTCCAAAAACAAGCTGCCAACACACTCCGTGTCAAAAACACAACTAAATAAATTTCCCAGCAGTGCTCAGTATCAAACCCTTTATTGAAAAACCCTTTCCTTGAATAATGAGGCAAAAAAATGGGCAGCAAGCTTTCTTTTACATAATTTTTGACAAACAACAATTAGTGAAATTTCCAATTGTTACCGGAGGACTGTACAGAATTGAGTACAAATAAATATAAATAGCCAGACAACAAAGATCACAGCCTCACTTAAGTTGTCATTGTTAAACCCATAAGTAACGAAAGATTGTCGTCGAAGTCCATTACTCGTCGCTTTGAAGATTCTAGATATTTATTTTTCACCGCCTGTCTTCAATTTCCGATTGACTTTCCATTGTTTAGCTCCATAAGGGTATATATATATTTTTTTAAGATCGACTAAAACGCCATTCGGGTTACAATGACGTTCGATGCCATTGCAGGTTAAGTTTAAAATTCTACTGTGTCCACCCCCGCTAGTACCCCCACAAACTTACCAAACATACGCAAAGAAGACTCTACACGCAAAGACACTACTTTGCAGGGGAGGAACAGGAAAGACTTTTCATGACACGGAAAAAAAAAGAAAAAAAGAGAAATATTTCTCATTTTCCGACTGGGAACCCAGTGATAAAAGTTCAATTATTTATTTTTTCTATCTCCTGGACCCGCGACAATTTATAACGGACCCACAACAATTTGTACCGAACGCGCAACAACTAACCCGCGACACGCGCAAATTAGACTCTCTCCTCATAACGTTTCGGATCTCTCACCGTTTGTGCCAGAAAACCAGAGAACAGATACTATGTTTGCTTACCTCTTGCTTCTGCCGCAGATTTCTTGAAGGAGACTTGCAACACGCTAGTGCAATGGCAAACGCTCTTGGTCAATCGAACCCCTGGCTGTGTCACGAGCCAAGAATGGATGTCTAATTTAAGAGTTCAAAGTTCTGTACTATCAGAAACTCACAGCATGCGCTATACCTTGACTATGTTAATTTTGCAGATATTATTGACATTCAATCTCTTGCTGATGGATAAAATTAATCCGTAGCAGTTTCCTTTAGACAAGCCGCCACTAAAAATATATTTCCTTCACAATGAATACATTGATAACCAGGACAAAGGCAACCCATTTTTTTTTTACCAGTGAGGATCAGCAATTCAATATATTTTCCTAGAAAGTTCACAGCCAGTTACATGAAAATATGCTGAACGTCCCAGCCAGCTCGATTACTTCTTCCAGAGCGACTTTTTTGACAAGCGGCCCGGCTTGGTACTACTGTAACAACTACATGTGCAACAAAAACGCCTGTAGGTGGCTAATAGTATTGAAAATTTGCAGTCTAAATGTGGAACTAATTGAAACTAAAGTAATCTTTTTTTTCATTATTTCTTATATCTCCAACGCGCGCTAAACACTTAACCTAACAAGAGTAGCCCGATGACTTTTAAAAGTTATAAGTGTGTGATCATTTCAAACTGCATATGTCTTAAACAGGGTGGCTCAGTGGTTATCAACCGTGCATTCCACGTCTGCGACCTGGCCCCGAGATCGTATGTGAGCTGAGTTTCAGTCGATCTCAACCTGACTCTGAGGGTTTTTCTCCAGGGAGTCCGGTTTTCCTTCCTCAACAAAAATCGACTCCCAGCCTGGCTGTGGTGCTGTGCACCGAGGTCGAGCCGCGCCTTTTGCAATTCAGTCTCCGACTGCGAGCAAGGGCATTTAGCAGGTCAGGGGTCAACTTTCAGAAAAATCTTCAAGATTCCATTCAAATCTCGGAAACTCCAAAAGAGAAATTCGGATGTTCATTTCAGGCTAGCAGATACCAGTCACGCGTGACATAGCTCCTTAACTGCTTGGGACCGTACTGGGGAATATCTGCGCTCTGTCGTTTTTGTGGGGAGCCTCTGCGCTCGATCAGTACTTTCACGGAAGTTCGGACCAATATTCCCCAGTACGGCCCTGGCGCTCGGTTAGTATGAGGTAGGTAAATAGACCACTTTCGATATATTAAAATTCAGTCCGAAACAAAGGGCATCATCTCGAGGCTCTGGGGAATAGATATGAGGATTTGTATGAGTTTATTCCCTAGAGCCTCGAGATGATGCCTTTTGTTTCGGACTGAATTTTGATATATCGAAAGTGGGCTATTTAACCTGTTTTACTCGCAGACTTGAGACTAGTAGGAGGAACTAAGAGGAGCGAAGGACGAGTGGAAATATATCACAATGGCGTCTGGGGAACAGTTTGTGATGACGAATGGGATATAAAAGATGCTCAAGTTGTTTGTCGCGCACTTGGGTTCTTCTCTGCCATCGCTGCTCCACACCGAGCTCGTTTTGGGCAAGGTAGCAGTACAATATGGCTGGACGATGTAGACTGTGCGGGATTCGAGCGCTCTTTAAAAGATTGTGGGAACCGTGGATGGGGTACACACAACTGTGCTCACACTGAAGATGCGTCAGTCGAGTGTTCAGGTAAGTAAAAACCAGCAGCAGCGCTACATTTTATTTAATAGGCCGGGGCCTCGCTTATTCTGACACAGGGAGCATAGGAGTTCTATTTGACGGAAGCAGAATTGGCTTGTTTTCACAATTTCTGCAGGCACCTTTTGACAAATCCAGTTAGATATATAGACATATAAAAATGGATTTGCCAAAAGATGCTATATATATATATATATATATATATATATATATATATATATATATATATATATATATATATCTACATGTTTTTCATTCGCTATAATTAATCAGTTGATTAACGGGATGGGTTTCATTTCTTCATTCTACGGTCTATATAAATAAGCCTGCATCATTAACTTGATCCCTCTGATTAGCTGATGCCTAAGTTGGTGTTTGCCTGTGAATCGTTAGTCGATCCTTAGGTTTAAGGCTATGAAGGGGTTTAGGCTTTCCCATCCCACCCGTGAAAGAATCCCGGGATACTCACGATAGGCAATTCACTGTCTCGATAGCTGCGTTGCCAGCGTGGTTGTCCTGATGGTGTAGTGGTCATCACACCCTAGCGGTGTTCAGGGGGACGTGGGTTCAAATCCCGCTCAGGGCAATTCTTCATGTTTTTCATTCGCTATAATTAATCAGTTGATTAACGGGATGGGTTTCATTTCTTCATTCTACGGTCTATATAAATAAGCCTGCATCATTAACTTGATCCCTCTGATTAGCTGATGCCTAAGTTGGTGTTTGCCTGTGAATCGTTAGTCGATCCTTAGGTTTAAGGCTATGAAGGGGTTTAGGCTTTCCCATCCCACCCGTGAAAGAATCCCGGGATACTCACGATAGGCCAATTCACTGTCTCGATAGCTGCGTTGCCAGCGTGGTTGTCCTGATGGTGTAGTGGTCATCACACCCTACCGGTGTTCAGGGGGACGTGGGTTCAAATCCCGCTCAGGGCAATTCTTCATGTTTTTCATTCGCTATAATTAATCAGTTGATTAACGGGATGGGTTTCATTTCTTCATTCTACGGGGTATATATATATATATATATATATATATATATATATATATACAATTTATGGGTTTCATTTCTTCATTCTACGGGGTATATATATATATATATATATATATATTATATATATATAATATATATATATATATATATATATACAATTTATACCGGACGCGCAACAATTAACCCGCGAAACGCGCCAATTAGACTCTCTCCTCATAATGTTGCGGATCTCTCACCGTTTGTGCCAGGAAACCAGAGAACAGATACTAGGTTTGCTTACCTCTTGCGTCTGCCGCAGATTTCTTCAAAGAGACTTGAAACCCGCTAGTGCAACGGCAAACGCTCTTGGTCAATCGAACCCCTGGCTGTGTCACGAGTAAAGAACGGATGTCTAATTTAAGAGTTCAAAGTTTTGTACTATCAGAAACTCACAGCATGCGCTATACCTTAACTATGTTAATTTAGCAGATATGATTGACATTCAATCTCTTGCTGATGGATAAAATTAATCCGTAGCAGTTTCCTTTAGACAAGCCGCCACTAAAAATATATTTCCTTGACTTAAATACGTTGATAACAACGACAAAGGCAAACGATTCTTTTTTACCAGTGAGGATCAGCAATTCAATATGCTTTCCTAGCAAGTTCACAGCCAGTTACGTGAAAATATGCTGAACGTCCCAGCCAGCTCGATTACTTCTTCCAGAGCGACTTTTTTGACAAGCGGCCCGGCTTGGTACTACTGTAACAACTACATGTGCAACAAAAACGCCTGTAGGTGGCTAATAGTATTGAAAATTTGCAGTCTAAATGTGGAACAAATTGAAACTAAAGTAATATTTTTTTCAATATTTCTTATATCTCCAACGCGCGCTAAACACTTAAGCTAACAAGAGTAGCCCGATGATTTTAAAAAGTTATAAGTGTGCGAACATTTCAAACTGCATATGTCTTAAACAGGATGGGTTAGTGGTCATTCCTCATCTGCGACCCGGGTTCAACTCTCGGCCCCGAGATCGTATGTGAGCTGAGTTTCAGTCGATCTCAACCTGACTTCGAGAGTTTTTCTCCAGGGAGTCCGGTTTTTTTTTCCTCAACAAAAATCGACTCCCAGCCTGGCTGTGGTGCTGTGCACCGAGGTCGAGCCGCGCCTTTTGCAATTCAGTCTCCGACTGCGAGTAAGGGCATTTAGCAGGTCAGGGGTCAACTTTCAGAAAAATCTTCAAGATTCCATTCAAATCTCGGAAACTCCAAAAGAGAAATTCGGATGTTCATTTCAGGCTAGCAGATACCAGTCACGCGTGACATAGCTCCTTAACTGCTTGGGACCGTACTGGGGAATATCTGCGCTCTGTCGTTTTTGTGGGGAGCCTCTGCGCTCGATCAGTACTTTCACGGAAGTTCGGACCAATATTCCCCAGTACGGCCCTGGCGCTCGGTTAGTATGAGGTAGGTAAATAGACCACTTTCGATATATTAAAATTCAGTCCGAAACAAAGGGCATCATCTCGAGGCTCTGGGGAATAGATATGAGGATTTGTATGAGTTTATTCCCTAGAGCCTCGAGATGATGCCTTTTGTTTCGGACTGAATTTTGACTTATCGAAAGTGGGTTATTTAACCTGTTTTACTCGCAGACTTGAGACTAGTAGGAGGAACTAAGAGGAGCGAAGGACGAGTGGAAATATATCACAATGGCGTCTGGGGAACAGTTTGTGATGACGAATGGGATATAAAAGATGCTCAAGTTGTTTGTCGCGCACTTGGGTTCTTCTCTGCCATCGCTGCTCCACACCGAGCTCGTTTTGGGCAAGGTAGCAGTACAATATGGCTGGACGATGTAGACTGTGCGGGATTCGAGCGCTCTTTAAAAGATTGTGGGAACCGTGGATGGGGTACACACAACTGTGCTCACACTGAAGATGCGTCAGTCGAGTGTTCAAGTAAGTAAAAACCAGCAGCAGCGCTACATTTTATTTAATAGGCCGGGGCCTCGCTTATTCTGACACAGGGAGCATAGGAGGTCTATTTGACCGTTTTTTCCAGTTAAATTAACCGTACGAATCGATCTTGTTGATTTGAATCACCGTATGTGATCAAACCACAAACAAACGATCGTGTCACGCTGCTGTGACCGCTGCTGTTGAGGAGGCAGTTCCGCCCAGTGGTTAGGGCGCTTGCCTTGAGATCCGGAGATCTCGGGTTCAAGACCTGCTCTGACCACTCGTTGAATTTGTTCCTGGTAGTCCCTGGTTGAACTTCCCAGCTGCACTTGTAAATAGCCAACTGGTTTGCCTCCGACCAGTTGGGATTCTTAACAGTTTTAGTTGTTGTGTTCTGTTGTTTCGTTGATAGTGTTTCATTGGCCCTGAAAATGGCCGGGGAGCAGTTAATTTAGTATGTATTGTATTGTATTGTATTGTATTGTATTGTATTTTATTGTATTGTATTGTATTGTAATCCTATCCGCGCAACGAGAGCCGCATACAATAATGCCTGTGGGTTGGTCACATGTGGTCACTTAACAGTATAGAAATCGACAAGGAATGAAAGCGATTTCGGTCTTTTTTTATGTTAATTTTTACCATCGTGAATGCAGCAGCCGGTTATCATGATCATGACTCGGTAACACGTCTTATCGGGCAAATTACATATTTTTATAATTCCCCCGGCATTGTCAAAATATGTAAAAAGTATGAAATATTTTTAAAATACCATCGTTAAAACTTGGAAAGCATCTGTTTACTGGTTTTCATTGGAATCAACATAGTTTTAATGGCGAAAAACTAGTCTACGATCGCACCTAACCATATGGTTTCTTTATGGCAGAAGGCTGTAGCTGGTAACAAACTTAAGAAAATTTGTTTGTGTAAAAAAAATGTTTTTTTTTTCCGTGAATCATGAAATGGTCTTTTTATTGTCTGTAAGATGTAAAACGGTCATTTTATTTTCCTTATTCGGCATTAGGTGCTTTTACTCCTAGAGCTTAACGCCTATATCTTCTTAATCAACGAAGGTTACAGTTATATTCCTTTGTATAGCTTTCAGCGATCTGGATCGAGGAGAAAGCGACGTCATTTACTCACTTTCTTAAATTTTGGGCTCTCGGGTTTTAAAATTCGTGCTATGCGTACTAAGTAAGCCGCGTTCACACACTGCACTTTTAAGCTGAGGGTAAATGACCTCACTTTCTGTTCATATCGAAATAAGAGGTAAAATTATTTTAGATGTAGAATTGTGTAGTTGTTT
>NW_027179746.1:42500-47500 GCF_036669935.1 Montipora foliosa
ATAGCGGGTCGTGAAATCCAAAACTTGCGCTCAAAGCAAACAGCCTTTGGATATAATTCGAAGCTCAAAATTTTGCCAGTCAAGTGTCAAGCAAACACGCTTTCGAAATCTGAAGGAAAAAGGGAAGTAAATTTTTTGATCATAGTAGCACTTTAAATCGGAACTTTTTAAGTGGCATTCATTTTAAGCTTGAGCAACTTAAAACTATGTTAGATTTACTTTCCAAGCGTTTGGTTAGATTCGCCGAGAAAGCAGTCGTCTCAGTTTATAATAATTTATCTTTTCTACTTTTCATTCGCCGCTTTTAGTGTTGCGCATGCTGATTCTTTTATTGATGTTTGCCCATGTTCTGCTTAATAATAATAACAATAATAATAACAACAATAATAATAATAATGATAATAATAATAATGTCTTTATTCATTCGCTAAAATACATAACAAATGCTGCAATAAATGAGATATGATATGTACCATACATTAATAGTATCTGAGAATTATATAACTAAATTGTATTTAAAATTTGATCTATTAAAAAAGCTCTCCTTAATCGCTCTGTATTCAATTTTGGTCTGGCAGAAGGTGGCGCACGTAATTGATGAGAAGTAACTGCTTTTTTTTCGTTTGCTATTTTATTGCGTTTAGCTACTTATTGTCACAATTGCCACTACTACTTCTACTACTAATATTATTATTATTATTATTATTATTATTATTATTATTATTATTATTATTATTATCATTATTATTATTATTATTGCTTTGGTAATCCATACGATGTTTTTAAAATTCATCTTTAATCAAGACATGTTTCGGATGAAACATCATCCATCGTCAGTGTACAATGAGAAAAAAACTAAAGTTGAGCAATAAATAGTGTAACAAAGTGAGATATAACATGAACGAAACAAAACAGAAAAAACCAGACTATTTAAACTAAGAAAAGAAACTAATTAGTATGAAAGAGATAACCTAAGATGTTTGACTTGGTAATTTAAAGATGGCTGCTCCCAAAGGGTATGCATGGCTTCTTTAATTTTCAATTGGAAACGTGTGGAAGCAGAGTGGAGGATTTTAAAACAGTCTTCTGAACACCGGGAGCGACAATTTTCAAAACCTCTCAAGTGCTTAAAGATATGGGAATGTTTGTCGGAGGCGAGATGTTCACGGATGCGAGTGGCGCAGTGTCTATTGGTTTCACCAATATAACAGGCATTACAGCCTGCACATGAAAACTTGTAAATAACTCGCGATCGTAAACCCGCAGGGATAGGATCCTTCGCCTCAAACCAACTCCTGATTTTAAACTGGGTGAACACCAACTTCATTTCCAGGTCGCTGCAAAATGTGTTGACTAATTTATTAATTCTGCGTTGTGTTATGATGGAAAAGGGACCGATGTACGGTAATTTAAAATACAAACAATTGTCCTTCCGAGCAACACTGACAGGAATCGGAGGTAAAGTAATTGTTGAGAAATTTTCTAGCCACATTCTCGATAACATATAGTGGCAGTTACTTCTCATCAATTATGTGATCATCCACAACCTTTTCCCTCTCGCTCCCGGACATTCGTTCGAACACTTTGCACTCTTGTAACCTATGGTTAGTTGACTTGTGAACTGGGCATCTCATCCCTACACTGCTGGTGAGACAGTTTTCTCCGGTCATTCCTACAAACAACCCAGGCACAAAATCATCACTATTCTTTCGGGTACCCACTTTGACTGAGTCTGGTCGTCTCCACTCTTTCTTCTCAACCATCAAACGCTGTTTTGAGTCGCTTATTTTTGCCTCCTTCTCCAACCACTCCGCAAATGACTCCCATGTTGACATTTGTGGCTTCCCTTCCACAAAATCAGCCCATCTGCTACAAAGGCGTACAGGGATTTTGGCAACATGAATTTCAGGAATTTTTGACTTCAGCTCATGGATGTGCTCCTTGTATACACCAATCAACTCCGAGAATATCTCTTGATACTGTCTGATCTCCTCACTCCTCTCTTTCCCTATCGCTGGAAATTGTTCCACACGTTTCGTAGCAGCTGATGCAACTGCATCCACACGGCCAAAACGCTCGTCAAGTGCTTTCCAAGCATCTTGATATCTATCTGAGCCAGGCATGAATTTAGCTAGGCATGACTTTGTACTTCCATCCACTGCATCTAGCAGGAATTTTAGCCTTTCTGTAGCATCGTAAACTTCCTTTTTATCAACTTCCACTTTAAACGCTGCTTTCAACTGTGAGTATTCAAGGGGATTGCCGTTAAATCTCGGTACACTCGGTTTTACAATTTTCGCAAATGCTGGTAGAATATTCTTAAACAACTGATCAAAGTTTTCCATTGAGAAGGGTGGCTTCCCTATGATATGGTTTTCATACGCTGGTAATTTTTGTTCATCGCTCAACTTAACTTTCTCTACTTGATCCTGCCCCGTTAATTCCTTTGGATTTGTCAAGTGAGAGACGGTAACTTCGAAGCGATTTGTTCGCCAACTTCAGTATTCTGAGTATTAAGAATGGAATTCACGCCTAAGCGAGAGTCTCGATCATTTACACTATCATTATGGTAACTTACGAAGTTCTTCATCAATGATATTCTCATTGTCTGACCCGCAATTTTCTTTGGAAAGAGCTTCCTCGTATTCACACTCCAATTTCATTTCTTCGGCTCTCTTCCTAAGTGCTAAAATCGTGGCACATCGCTCTGCTTTGGCGCGAATTAATTTGATTTCCTCCTCACATTTTTCCTAGGCTATTTTTAACTCAAGCGCGAGCTTCTCAGCTTAAAATTTCTTTCTCAAAATTGAACTCTTACTTGACTTGGATGATGCCATAGATTCTTTGGACGTAAATAAGAGCGGTGTTTGTCCTCTCCGTTCGTTTTCGCAACTCATTTTCGACGAAGTTCCTTTGGTTAAATACACAAGATAAAGGTTGTCGTTGTTGACACTTCGCGTACAATTATTGTAAACACGTGCACGTTTGGCTGTCTTCGCTTTACTGACAAGTCTCGTCGTATTTCCACAAAAATTAACTCGGCAAGATTTCCGCACAGGTCCCTACTTCATTAAGCATACACTCCTTTGTTTCAAGAAAACAATAGCGAAAACAATAGACGTCTTTTGGGACTGTGGCGCTTTGTTCTTTCTTTTTAGAGGTTTTTTTTCTAAGTCTATATGGACTTTAAAAAAGTCGGACGAACTTCTGTCTGAAATCCGGAAAATCGAACAGTTTTTCCTGCAATTTCGGCACTTTTCCTGCAATTTTACCCATTTTTCAGTTTTAGAATGAGCGCAAGAAGTGGAGTTTCAAGCAATCGTTGTAATAGGATTCAGATTCGCAAACATAACAAACAAACCAAATAAAAGTACTGCCATAAGAAATATAATGGCTACCTGCTCTTTTTATCGTGAAATTGTTCTTCCTGTCTGCTTAAAAATTCGCCGAGACACTGCAAAGTGTATATTTTCTTCCTTTCCTGTATTTAGGATCACGAACGGTGCATTTAGAGGGATTTTGCGATTTATCGCTCCTTGTAGAGATCGGCAATATGCTCAATGATACTTCCAAGTAAATAGCTTTGGTAGAGATCCATGGATGTTCCCCTACGAGGCATACTTCGTTTCACTCCCCATCATGTCTTTTCAATGCCCTGCTTTGGGCTCGTTTGTCTGGGTTGACGAAGTTTAGGCGATGGTAACTGCGGTGAGATGATGTTAGCCCTTGTCTTGTAGGTAGTTGTAAACTTTCCGGCCACAGGTAGTTAGGGCTAATATTTTTTCAAGGAAAGTCTACGGTCAGAAAATTAATAAGTGTTCTGGCGGATTGAAGGCTATCCATTGCAGTTTTTCTTGAGCATCGCGAAACAGATCCATCTCCCGATGCGGCACTTTGTCTTTGCCAACTGACTGCGTTTTCACACAGGTTTTGGACACATAAGACGAAAGTAAATTGTTTTCTTTGCACCACTCTATGCACAACTCTGGAAAGGCTATACAGCAGGGACAGTTTCCAAATGTTCAAATCTCCCATTGCTGTGACCCTTTTACTTCGGTAGCCATCTTGATTATTACGAAGACACAAGTTTGCTTCAAAAGAAGGGAAATATGAAACGATTTTAATTGCAATGAACTCGTGCATGAAAGTTTCCCATGAAAGATGCACCAATCAGACTTTAAGCGTGGTATACTCTTCCACGCAGTGAACTTATAAGTGTGCCGCAAGCACGGGGCATGAAGCAAAAGCAGGTCACAGTTCACAGCAATACTGGAAAACCTAAAACTATCACAGGGACTAACCTTAAGCCTAAACAGTGCCTTTAGTCGTGATTAGGGTTACGGTTAGCGTTATTAAAGGGATGGGTTGTTTCAAGAGTAGTAAAACAGGGATCTCTTAACGGTAACCTACAAGTGTAAGTTCGATTGTAGGTGCTCGGCGCGGCACGTGTATATAATTACGTATCATTGTTATGTAAATAGTCAGCCAGAATTCAAAATAAATATCATTTTCAAGGTGTGAATTAGCAACTTGACACGTTAGTTCAGTGGTAAAGAACAGGGACAAGTAATCCAGAGGTTTACAGTGGGTCGGAGTTCAAGGCAAGCTGAGAGTGACATATCATGGGATAAAATGGCAGAAAAAGCCGAGCGGGATCTGGAAATAAGAACAAAACGAGGGGATAGAAAGGGGAAAGCTGGGACAAAAACGAGTAACGGTGTGGGCGATGAAGGGAAAGAAGAGAGAGAGGAAGGGAGAGAAAAAATGAGATCCGTTTTTATTCATCCCGTAAGTACAAATTACCCATGTATATATTCGGTTCTCTTGGGCATACGTATTGTTCTACAAAACAATAGCGAGAATGAATAATTAATTTATTCTGCATGCATAATGAAGTAGGAACCTGTATGGAAATCATTCCATTAACTCCACATCCGGAACGAAGGTGACCAAAAATGTGCTCGAATGACATTCTTATTGCCTTGGTTCGTTTTATCACA
>NW_027179746.1:52500-55000 GCF_036669935.1 Montipora foliosa
AATTAATGAAGTTTGAAAGGACCAAGGACGGACAACCCCTGGAAGACATTTTCATCTCTCTCGTCCGCCTGTGAATCATCGTTCTGGTTGATCCAGCGTTATATAGTTGGGGAAAAACATGGGCCCGGGATGACCACGTAATTCCCATTCACTATCCAGATTGGCCATGTAGCCAGCATGGTTGCTCTGATAGTGTAGTGGTTATCACACCCAACCGGTAATCAGGGGGACGTGGGTTCAAATCCCGCTCAGGGCATAAAAAGTTTTTCTCCTAATGAAAATGCCTTCCAGGGGTTGTCCGTCCTTGGTCCTTTCAAACTTCATATATATATAGGCTGTCATAAATAAAAAAATAAATAAAGCTCATACACCTTATTCCAAAACGACCGCTGATTTATGCAGATACAAATTGGCCCTTGTTGCCTCGTTCAAGATAAAATATTCTTTTGAATTTTAAGCTTAAGAACGATGCATCCAGGGCTTATTTGAATAAAAACAAAAGAATATTTAAATGGCAGCCATTGTGGAATAAGGTGTATAGCTTTCCAGATATCGTCTCTGATATCTTGCACCCAGCATCTAGTATCCGTGGGTAAAATACAAGTTTTGCTGGTAAACTCAATCTTTTTACAGTGCAGATATCAATCAATTCTCAAAAATCGTCTTTCAAGTTTGCTGGATCCAAGATATGGGAATATGTGCCCCCTGAAATTAAGCGTCTGTCGTTTATTTCCTTTAAGAAAGCATGAAAATGTCGTCTTTGATTAATCAAAGTTCACTGTAATGCTGGCTTCATGCTGAATAAAATAATATGAATCCCTCCTTGTTTTGCACTAGATTGACAGATGCCTGTTTTTTTTAGATATTTTGTGGTTAAGACAAGACACGCACGTCTTCTTTTGTCATTTTAACACACTTATCACTTAATCCATGAGATTGCAGCTTGCTCTTGGAATGGGGAAATTAGAAATCGAACTATCACAAAGAAAAGAGTACTGATAATGAAAGCAGTGTGTTCGCGACTTCTTCGAATATAGGAAAATAGCTTATTTAAAACGGGATTACGCCTTACAGAATTTTAATTATATGTACAACATGCTGGAGAAACATCGTTTATTCCATTTCCCGATCTGTTTAGTTTTATAGTGTATTCATATGCACTCATCTTTTTTTTTTTCAGTTGTGCAACTTGGAATTGCTCGGATTAAACTAGTCCAAAACTACTCGAAGATCCTCTGAACAGTATTTTCCTTTTGTATCTTCACCTCAAGTAACACCCATACCCGCTGTGCGAAACACTCCTGCTTCTAAACTTAGAGAAATAATAAATTTCATTTCGTTACGCTAAGTTAATTTTATCTATGCTTATGCTGCCATCATTACTTATTTACTTAGCTATGGCGGGGTCCAACTAGAAAGCTCTGCTTCTTTGGACACCACATATCTATTAACTGTCTAATTTATGGCTTAATATCATTCTTCTTCTCTTTTTTGATTAAATTCTATTATTTATGGCGGTGCTCAGCGCGCGGCCGAAGGCGCGCGCGCGCGGAGCACCACAGTTAAGAAAATATGGTAACCCATTGATGTGAGAAAATTTGGTTTTATAGCCATGACCTCATGAACGTCCGTACGTACGTACGTACGTCCGCCCCTTATTACACCAGTAATAGCTTAAAGTTGGTGTAAGAAGTTACTCCACAAATTCTTTTCTTGGACACTAAACCGTTTGTTATTTCTACGGATGAGTTATTTCAAGTGGATGCATATTACTAAAAAGTGGTTTAGTCGTTTTTTCCTTTGTTCAGGAATGAAACTCGAATTTTTATTAGGAAAGGTTACGTTTATACAAACGTTGGCCGTGAAGCACTTATATTTTAAACAGAGTTAACTGAATAGAGGGTAATGTGAAGTGCTAGATTTCTATCCCATATGAACCATGTGAGCGTTAGCCCTACTGATGGAAATGGGCCCACACAAGGACAAAGAAAAACTCTGACCAGGGTGGGAATTTCCATCAGTAGGGCTAACGCTCACATGGTTAAAATATAAGTGCTTCACGGCCAACGTTTGGATAAACGTAACCCTTCCTTGTACTTGTACATGTTCATTGCCGTTACTTTAACATCTTCAGTTCCCACGGCCTGCTCCCGTCTGACCTTGTAGCTTAGTCGGTAGAGCGGCGGAAATCTAACCCGAAGGTCGTGGGCTCAATTCCAACCCTGGTCAGAGTTTTGCTCTGTCCTTGTGTGGGCCCATTTCCATCAGTAGGGCTAACGCTCACATGGTTCATATGTGATAGAAATCTAGCACTTCACATTACCCTCTATTCAGTTAACTCTGTTCGAATTTTCATTGTTAACTGGAATTAAATATCAATTATCTGTATTCCATTTGGACAGAAATAATCGATCTTTTGCTGGTTTATTTGGCTTTAAAATGCGAGCTAACAAGAAGTTTTTTTTACTCCGCTTGCCAAACTGTTTTTCAATGTGCCTCG
>NW_027179746.1:62500-82500 GCF_036669935.1 Montipora foliosa
GCAAGATCTGTCGCACTAAATGGGATATCAGTGATGCCAAAGTTGTTTGTAAACAACTTGGCTTTAGAGGTGCCCTGGCCGAATTCATGACGGGAATGAATACCACTGATGAAGACATACCCGTCGTAATGTCAGATATAGCTTGTACTGGACAGGAATCCGTTTTAGCCCAATGTAATCGTTTAGATGGAGAGCACAAGTGCCCGGATGACATCGGGGCTCAAGCTCTGTGTGTACCAGGTTAGTAGTCACTTTTCACCAAGGCTGTGTATTTAATCTATTCCTGACAAACAGAAGGTTGTGACTAGAGACAGTTTTTTAACTTGATCATCTTCATCAGTGTATTGTTTAACATTTGTGGGGTAAGCTAAATATTCTGTACAGTCAATTCCAAACAAACTTTAATTTCAATCCTTTTAACTTCATTTAGAACAACAACAACAATAACATGTCTAGTTGCACATTTTTATCTAACTAAACGATGGAAATCACGAGAAAACGCAAGGATCTAGCTACAGTGTATGTGTGTACTGGTCGTAGTAGCAAAGCAGCTTTCGAGTTCACTATTACTACCCAAAATTGAACTCTGGATAATGGAAAAAAAAAATGATGAAATAAATAAAAACTAGCAGAAACTGATTATGGTTGAAATAGAGGAATTTTATAGGTAACAGTTATAGAAGAATAAAACCGTGACGTGTTTGAAAATAGATGTAATTACAAGACTGAATCTTTAAATTGAAAAAAATATATTTACTACGAATTAAGACTTGCAAACACCGATGAGAAATTTTGGAAAGTAATTTCTTCCATACAATAATTTTGTTCTAGACAACGTGGAAGTTCTGGAAAAGAAAAGCCTTAGTTCTAATCTTGGTAGCACTGAAACCGTGCAATGTTCCTTAGAAAAGGAAAACCAGAATGGGAAGGTTAAATGGTATGAAATTGGCACCACTACTAGTGAACTCAATTCAGACGGGAGAATTGAGGTAAAAGGTGTCACTTTGACAATAAAAAATGTTCAACTGGCTGATGGGGGAACATATGAGTGTCGAGGAGAACGTTACACTCGATTCTACACAGTTTACGTCAATGGTGAGTTTTTCAATGCTTAGAAAGCCACCAATATGCTACAAATCATTATTATCAACAAGAACAACAACATAATCACAGGGCCGTATGAGGCAATCTGAGGCACCTACCTCAGTCATTTCTTTCGTTATTTTTCTTTTTTTTTTTTTTTCTTTTTAATAATACAGAGTATCAGTACTGTAAGCGTCAAGAACACCCTAAATACCTAAGAATAGAATTTGCCTTAGTCATATTTTTTTTCTGATTACCGCCATGAATCAAGTTAATCCTCCTCATCATCATAAATATCAGCTTTTAGTGGACTAATGCAAATCCTGCATTTTGATAGGCAACGCTACTAGAGGACTATTATTAATAGTCGAGTAAAATATTTCTTTAACTTGCATTTGCTAACTTTATTATCGCCTTTTTCTGTCCAATTAGTTGGGTGATACTAAAACAATTAGACCCCTCGCCCTCAAGGGCCACGGGTCTAATTGTTAAAAATTTCACCTTCATCAATATTATACTAATCATCAAGATCATTACCTCCATCATCTTCATTGTCCTCATCAATCTTAAAATCCTTTGAACCAGGTAGACTTCCGTTAGTGTCACTCGCTTTAACATCAGCTCTTTAATCACCAGTAACCTCATTGTTTGTTTATGTGATCTACTGAGAAATTTGTTTGCAACTTAATCATTGCGTTGCTCTTTCCTTGTTTGAACGTTAATTTCATTGCACATTACCAGAAATTACATATATTTTTCATAAGAATTCTATCAGTAATTTATATTCATTAGCGCATTATCAGTCTCTCAATAAAAGTAACCATTGCAGTCATGAAGCAACTGTAGATCAGCAGTTATCAGTTGCAAAACAAGCCTGAAAAAACACGGCTTCAACAGGACTTGAATCCATGACCATGAACCATCTGACCTATCCACAGGCACCCCAAGGTCATTGTGAGGGTGGCCGACAAAAATAATATGTACATTTAGCCAAGCCTAAAAGCGGAGCTCCCTGGTTATTTATTCTTACTGCCTGTAGGGTTAGTGAACAGAAAAGGTTTTCGAATTTTTCGCGTTTTGGTGTTTGCGACTACTACTTAATCAAATCATTTTTCTTCGCTTTCTTCCGTAGAAAGATGCATTTCCTAACTAGTGATATTCCACGGTAAATTTCGTGCAAAAACCGATATCGCATGAATCACGAAGCGATGAGTGCGATATCGGTTTTAAAAGCGAAGTTTACTTTGGAATTCACCAGTTTGGCAATGATTTTTTTTCTTGAATCGCATGAGTTTTAGAAGAAAACAAGCACATTCTTAGCGAGCGAATGAAAAAGGAAAAAGCCATTTAAGAGTCAACTGTCAATATCCGGCGAATAGGAATCACGCTAAAACTAGGAATCGTCAGGAAAAAAGAGTTTGACTGATGTTCTGTTTTTTCCACTTTACCTCTGAAAACGAGATCATTCACATTTTGAGGTAAATCATTGAAACATGCCAGCTTGGCTTGGAACAAGAATCGGCAAAATACGGCAACAAGATCCACTCCAACAAATTAACTGTAGGAGCTTTAAACAAACTTTTCAAAACACAAGCTGGCGTTATTTATCCGTATTTTTAAGAGAGCTCATTGCCATTACGTGTTTATAACATAAAGGCAATTTTTTCTTGTTGTTGTCGAGGTACATCGAAAAGCACTTGCACGTTTGCTCGCTAAAAAGTCAAACTTTGTTATTTTTCGTCTTTACCAACGTAAGATGGACCGTCCGGTCGATATTCAAATGTTTGATAATAATAATCTCTGTTTTACTTCCCTTTAATGTTAGGATTATGTTAAATATCTAGGTTTCTTACTGGACAATCATTTGAGCTGGAAACACCACATTGACTATGTCGCACCAAAAATAAGAAGAGTTATTGGAGTTATTGCACGTCTTAGGCACCTCGTCCCTTTTACTACTTTATTAAGTATTTATCGCTCTTTGATACTACCCTACCTATCTTATGGTTTGGCTTCTTGGGGTCAAGCTGCTATTTCCCATCTACAAAAAATCCTCTTGCTGCAAAGCCGTGTCCTTCGGTTGACGCATTTTTTCTGAACCCAGAGTGCATACGGTGCCTTTATTTACCTCTTCAAAAATTCTCCCACCTGCTATTTGCGGGCGAAAATGACTCCATGTAAATGGTAATCTGTTAATAAAGTGTTGTTGTTTGTAAGTGTTGTTGTTATTTTAGAGCAAAACAAACAAACAAATCAACTATTTCTTTACGTCCAAAAGAGTACAGATAATTTTTATTTAATTCCAGTTGAAAATAAAAATTTGAGTTTCATTTCTGAACAAAGGAAAAACATACATGTCCAATACACTCGACCTGGGTCGGGTTGTCTTCACTCGCAGGCGGATTGAGTCCGATTGCGACCGGAACCGGAAATGGGTGCATGGCGCTTGGTCAGTTGTACCGGAAGTAAAGGTTAGCAGGAGCAAGGGGGGTTGAAAAAGTTGGCAAACAGACTCGATCGGATCCGATGGAGACAGCTCTTCTTGGCAAGAGTCAATCGGACTCTCGGAATTCAGTTCGCGCGTGACAGAAAATACTTCTCAGCCGTGAGGCAAAACAAGCACACGCTACACGTGAAATATACGTCGTTCTTAAAGCCATGAGGCGATACAAGCGCGCTACACATGTAACATTAATCGTTCTTTAAGACATGAGGCGAAAGTCAACGTCACGAAAGATTGCACTCCACACTATACCTCGTTCTTTGAAGCATGAAGCTGAACAAGATTTTCACAAATCCAGGTCATTGAATGTCCGATTGCGATAGAAATTCTTGTCATCCGATCTCCGACAACAATAGATTATTAGCTTTTCAGTCAAATCCACTGATTTCAGTGACGAAGTCAAAGATAATCTGCGTGAACGAGAGCCTTTCCCTGTATGAAAACTTTCATTTGTTTTTCTAATTGAAATTGTGATTAATTCTATAAGACATTAGAAGCTTCTATAGCATTCTGGAACTGTTCTAGTTAGAAGAGCTCTATATTGATTATATGTGAAATATACAATGGTCAAGGGTATGACATTAGAAAGTTCTATAGCATTATAGAACTGCTCTAGTTTGACGAGCTCTATAGAAAGTTCTATATCATTATAGAAACGCTCTAGTAAAGTGGTCGTATGTGCAAACTTCTCAAGTTCTGATTAAAGTACTAGAGCTCCAGTTCTAAAGTTCTAAGTCAGTCAAATTCGCAGTTCTAGAGTTCCGAGTTCTAGAATTCTAAGTTCTAGAATTCTCAATTGTTATATGTTACCCTCTGTGTGCTCTAGAATGTCTAGAATGTCTAGAGTTCTAGAATAGCCAGACTCTCTAAGTGAGTTCCAGAACGTCTAAACTGCCCACTACACTTGGTTGATTTCACTGATTACCATTCACTAGTTTAAATACTAAGCACCCATTTAAGCAAAAACAAATCTCCATGAATACCAAGTAACCGCGTTATACCTCGACCGTATCCAAGCACCTTAAGTGAGCTAAAACGTTCCGCCGTTTTCCCAAACAAATTAAAAATGGACATGAAAACTTGACTAAACCAGGTATCGCTCTTTAGCTTTCACTTTCCGGTTCGGTTAACTACACTTTTCACGAGATTATGTGAACAAGAAAGCACTCGTTTACTGATTAAGCCGTAAGCGCTCCTTTCAGTTAATATTAGGCCCCAGTAAGCACTCTCGCAAAAGTTTAGCTTTCATTTTGCGGTTCGGTTAACTACACTTTTCACGCAATCTCCGACAACAATAAATTATTAGCTGTTCAGTCAAATCATTGTAGAAGACAAAGATAATCTGCGTGAACGAGATCCTTTCCCTGGATGAAAACTTCCATTTGTTTTTCTAATTGAAATTGTGGTTAATTAGGGATAACTGATATGTTATTTATTTATGAAAATAAGTAAGTGAAAACAACATTGAAGGATGTTTAACAAACCCAAAAAATTATTACTACCCCAGGAAGAACTTGTTCGCCGAACGCCCGGCTCGGTGTGCGCTTGCAATGTCACTGAACCACCGAAGCCATCGGAGATATGTCCAGAAATACACGCAACAACAAAAATGGCAATAAAGAGAAAACGTTGGCGAATTTGGCAAATATGGCGAAAATGACAATTTTGCCTCAATCGCTAACAAGGTAAGGCACAAAGCAGTGAGGGGGCCCATAAAAATTGGCGAATGTAGCGAATTTGGCAAATTAAATATGGCGAAAATGACAATTTTGCCACAATCGCCAACAAGGTAAAGCACAAAGCAGAGAGTGCTTAGGCCTTATCACTGAAAGGAGCGCTAAGGCGTAGTCAGTAAACGACTGCTTTCTTCGAACCGTAAAATGAAAGCTAAAATTTTACAATAGTGCTTAAGCCTAATCACTGAAACGAGCGCTTACACTTTTGAAATATCGCTATAATGAACTGCCACCGCGGTCCGCAATCCCGTAGTCGAGGAATGAAAATTGTTCAAGGGCAAGACGATCTCGTGAAAAGTGTAGTGAACCGAACAACAAAATGAAAGCTAATATTTAAAGAGAGTGCTTTGGACTAATCACGGAAGAGAGCGCTTCGGCGTAATCAGTAAACGAGTGCTTTCTTCCTCACAAGATCTCGTGAAAAGTGTATTGAAGTGTACTACAGTGCTTTCTTCTTCACACGCACTCGTGAATAGTGTAGTAGACCGAAGCACAAAATGAAAGCTACAATTTTACGAGAGTGCTTAGGCCTGATCACTGAAACGAGCACTTAGTCTTAGACAGGAATCGAATGCTATTTCCTGTAGTTAACCGAACCGCAAAACGAAAGTAAACCGCATTGTAAAATGATTCGATCAACGCACTATAAGAACGAGAGATACATATCAACAAGGAGATTGATCGCGCTTTAAGAAACGTTACTGTTTTTCACTCGATCATCGTGCTTTATGAACGAGAAATACATATACATCAATGTCCCTCGCTCTTTTCTTTTGGCGCCTCGGGAAGGAGAAATACTGCGTATCCACTAAGCTCGGTGTCGCCACTGCGTATCTCCGTATTAGCGTATCCACGCAATTTAGAGTAAAGCTTCGAGGTGGCAGGGTTTGCAGTTAAACCGTTGACTTCACCGATAGGCTTTTTCTTCTCTTGTAATTTATTCACACAATTTGTGATTTTCACTCCACTTTTCTCTGAAGAAATTATTTCTGTATGAAAAGTGGAGACGCGGAAGACACCAAGTGTGTTTGATGAGAGGGAAAACAAAGCTGAAAAGCCTTTTCAAACCCTCATGTCATTAAACAGTTGCACCGGAATTAACTAGACTATAACTGGGTAAAACTCGAAATTAAACAGGTCTGTTGGAAGCGTGCTTGAATTTCGACAAATGAGCCCCAAAATCAGCAATAATTTGCGACGCTGATGAATGAAAATTATTAAAGGGCGAGCAGTATAATGAACAGCCACCATGGTCCGCAATCCCGAAGTCGATGAATGGAAATTGTTCAAGGGCAATTCGATCTCGTGATAGATGTAGTTAACCGAACCACAAAATGAAAGCTAAAATTTACGAGAGTGCTTAGGCCTAATCACTGAAAGGAGCGCTTAAACGTGATCAGTAAACGACTGCTTTGTTCGAACTGTAAAAATGAAAGGTAAAATTTTACAATAGTGCTTAGGCCTAATCACTGAAACGACCGCTTACACTTTTGAAATATCGCTATAATTGCCGATTTGGTCAAATTTGCAAAAGTCGCCAAAATCACCAAGGTTCACGTAAGTGGTGTCAATACCAATGGATGAACTAATTTGACAAAATTGGCAAAATATCGCCAAAATCGCTAATTTTGCCAAGATTGTCAATCGTGGAGCTCTTTCGCCAATTCTGCCATGTTTGTCGTCGCGTGCATTTCTGGACATAAGTGGAGCCATCGTCAACCTTTGGAAGTAAAATTAGGATATTTGATAAATGGAACGTATTCTTTTCACTCGGTCACACAATTACTCGCCAAAAATCTACTCGGTTGAGTCGCCTGAATAATAAAGTACATGTATGATTGTATCGATCGTATGGCGGCGATTATATGGAAACTGTGATCGAGATAGAACGATCGCCGCAGAGTAATTTTCATATAACATTATTACTGACTCGCGGCAGTCCGATGGATCTTGCCGCGGCAACCCGTCTCCATCGGATCCGATGGAGTCCGTTTGCCGACATTTTCCACCCCCTCCTCAACTATACTTTGCTGTATATTTACTAAGTCTCTCGCGAACTGACTCGCGGCAGTCCGATAGATTCTCGCCAAGGCAACCCGTCTCCATCGGATCCGATGGAGTCCGTTTGCCGACATTTCCCATCGCCTCCTCAACTATACTTTGCTGTATATTTACTAAGTCTCTCGCGAACTGACTCGCGGCAGTCCGATAGATTCTCGCCAAGGCAACCCGTCTCCATCGGATCCGATGGAGTCCGTTTGCCGACATTTCCCATCGCCTCCTCAACTATACTTTGCTGTACATTTACTAAGTCTCTCGCGAACTGACTCGCGGCAGTCCGATGGATTCTTGCCACGGCAACCCGTCTCCATCGGATCCGATGGAGTCCGTTTGCCGACATTTTCCACCCCCTCCTCAACTATACTTTGCTGTATATTTTACGAAGTCTCTCGTGAACTGACTCGTGGCAGTCCGATGGATTTTCAAGAGACAGCTGATTTCCTGTTCCTGTCTCTACTTTAGAAAACGCATCGACCGTTAAAATGAACGAATGGGCCAAATCGGGATTTTGCTTTCATGAGAAAATCTATATCTCGAGTAATTTGTAGATTCCCTTAATTACTTTCTTCTTCTATAACTGAATCTTCACCCGCACAACTTCCTTAATCACTACTGGAGTCGAATTCGGACACTTCGTCTTCAATAGTATTCTTCTCAGGTTCGTCCTGGTGCGGCATGTCTCTGTTTATGGCATTTGAAGTCGACCGAAAGCTGACTTTTTCTCTAACCTGAACTTCCTTTTGATACAGGTAATCTGGAACTGTTCCAGCACTTGCCATGGTGATTTCCTGGCGCACAATTCTCTGTCGCATAGACCCATGCGCACTTGCCCAGTCCTGCATCTTTGAAATGTACTCTCTCGTGGCTTTGATCGCTGGAGGGAGTAGTATTGATGGACCGGCTCCGGGACCCGGCACCATGACCCACAGCTTGTGTGATAATAAGCAGACCATGAAGTCGAAGCTGTGCATTTTAATCCTTCTTTTGCTGTGCTTCCAAAGTCGCGCGCATATCGGAAATCTCTGGAGACTTGGTTTTTGCGATGAGCTACTGAAGGCAGATTTTCTACATCAAGGGTCACGCAAATCAGTAGATTTCTATTGTCATAGCCCAGCGGATCTAGATTTTGCTTCATATGTCAGTCCAATCCCCATTTGAGTAATCTCCTGCCTGGGGCTACCGTCTACGCTTCCACACTTCCTTCGAGGCAATTTAAAGAAAGTGGCACGCGGCAGTTCAGTTGATGGTTGCTCATGTCGGAGCGATTCTGCTAAAAAGAGCTCCTTTCAAAGTTCACGGTTTTCAACTAACTGAGAATTTTAACTTCCAATTTCGAAATGAAAAAGAAAGAGCGAGTTTTTGATGTTTTTCTTTAAACCACTCTCAAAAAAAAGAAGGCTGCGTTAGTGTATAATTTTAAGCAAATGGTGATGAATGTAACCTTGAAAATTGATGTGTCGATGTAGAAATTGAGAGTACAATGAGAGTAAGCAAGCACGCAATTCAGATCTGGGTACGACTTCCATGCTAATTTCCTCCGAAAGAAATTCGTGGTAAGGGTGGGTATGACTATCAAAAAACTCGATTTAAGTCAAACTTAACACCAATTTATTCTTACAGCACTACTGGTCTGCTGTTATGTTCCTTCAGGCCAAAACTATTGGTTTATGGGCGGTGCGTCTAAAAAACCACACATCAACCAAACGTGAACTCGTGTAACATTGGGTTTGAAGGAGTACGGTTCCCAGCTGAACGGGAAAGTTTTCTATGGAACAGATATTATGAGGTTACCAGGAAAAGGTTGAGCCAATTTGGTCATTATAAGAAATTGTCATCACTGCTTAAGTGAACTGACACTGGGACATGAACGCATTGAATAGTAATCGTATGTACACCAACTGTTGGCTGACACTATTTGTGATTTGTGGTAAAATTGGACGTTCTAAACAACAGCAAAGTCATAAACAGGTAGGAAGTTTTATAACAGTTGCAATTTTTGCCGTAAACAAGTTGAAACAAGAACTTCTAAGTGACTCGATGAATATGCAAATTAGGACGTTTGATGTCGAAAAGTCAAAAACACATGAATTTGATGACTTGTCACGCAGCGCGTATACAATTGCCCAAAGAAATTTTTATATCACTTGAAAGCTTATCACTTAGAAAGTTAACGGTGCAAATATTGTTAGCTTTTGAGCTTTATCGCATGTTGAAAAACGATGCGGTTTCAGGGGTACCTTCAGTCAAGTAAAACCAGACGTCTTGAAGTTGAAATTATTTCGGGTGCAAACCAGGATTTAAATTTCTAAAAAATCACGTAAACCAGATATCGAGATACCACAGATGAGCTTTTAGGAGGTTTCGAGCTGATAAGAATTGGTTTTGGTGGCGAAACTTGACGGCAACGTAAGCGTTAATTGCTGCGGAATTAATGGTGATTTCGACACTAACTCTTAATTTCGCATTTTCTCCAAAATAAAAACACACGACTTAAAAAACTATACAGTGCATTTAGAGACATAATAGGCTACATCTGAAAAAAAAAATTGATCAAAATCCGTTTTTGGGCTGTGCAGGGAAAATTTGAAAATATTTCATTTTTTCTAACATGCACCATTAAAAATACGCATCCACTTAAAATAAGGTATCCGTAAAAATGACAACTGTTTAGTGCCCAAGAAAATAATTTGTGGAGTAACTTGTTCCACCAAGTTTGAGCTATTACTGGTATTCTGTTTTGTCGTTCTCCTTCTCTTTCTGTGTTTTATCGTTTCTGTTCTAGTCATAGTACTCCCAGGCATCATGCAACCTTATCAGAGCTTCTAAGGATATGCCGAAAATTGCAATACAGAGAAAAAGGCAGCTCTAAACAAATTAAAAATAAACACACAGCCTTAAGTTTATATCTCTCCGATGCTGAACTTGAATAACTGCATAGCCACCAGTGTGGACCACGGCTATCATAGACCTCTTTCATAATGGCGGCCAAATAAAATATTATTTTGTTTTAATGCTAATAAGCCTAACTAGCCTCGCTACAACGAGCAAATTTCAAAAGAACATTTGTTTCAAAATGAGGGGAGTAGGTCTAATTAACATAAAGACAAAAGAATGGAAAAGTGGTCGCCATTTATGAAAGTGGTCTATGACATTGTGTCAAACTGGATTAAAACCAGAGAAAAATGCAGGGAGAAAATATTTTCCAAATTGTTTTCCACCTGAGCACGAAAAGCGTTGACTGTTAAGCTTTAGTTGACATAGTATGGCCGTGTAGCCGGGTCGAGCCACAGTAAGCGCGCGATAAATCAAGCCTCGTCTATGTTTAGGTGAGTTAAACTGGTTTGAGCCTGCAATCCAATCGAAAACCAGTACCTGGTCAACAGTCAACTTCAAAAAAACAGCTAACCTCGAAGAGCTAAAACCGAGCCCGCGATATGGTCACGAGACACTGGTCAGCGAATACCTTGTTTGACAGCTGTCAATTGACCATAAAATGGAATTGCCATATCAAAGATGTGTGCTGTAAACCAGCGTGATATTGGTCACATTGGCAGACATGGTGGACGTACGGACGGTCAAGAGAAAATGAGGGACATAGAGGCACAGTAGGGGCGTTGGCCGGGATATGCCAGTATCACTAAACTTATTTATAGTAAACGGTAGCCGGTTTCCCGAGACGTGCGCAAGTGTTGAGCACGACGTCATAACAAATCACTGGAGCGTGCCAACATGACATTGTGAAATGGCGATGTTGAATATTTAATTGTGGCTTTATCAAGTGGAATACAGGTGTCTAGATTTCGGAATCAATATTGAAAAGGGTACCGGGAAAAAGTCCTCAGGAATTTCGGAAAATGTTTCAGGTAATTCCATACCGCAAAGTAATAGAGAAAGCGTAAGCTTTGTGGTGTTCAGCCGTCGAGCGAAAACGTTCCCTCAGAAGATGACACTTCTGCTTCTTACTGCACCGTTTTTAAGACGATGGTAAGACCAAGGGTGAGGGTAAAGGTAAGGATACACATACTTACATACTTAATTGACCACTCCCCATAGGGGCTTTTCAGGGCCAATGAAGCAATCAATGAAACAACAGAACACAACAACAACAACAACTGTCAAGAATCCCAACTGGCAGGAGGAAAACCAGTTGGCTATTAACAAGTGCAGCTGGGAAGTTGAACCAGGGACTACCAGGAACAAATTCAGCGAGTGGTCAGAGCGGGTCTTGAACCCGGGATCTCCGGATCTCAAGGCAAGCGCCCCTACCACTTGGCCACACTGCTACACTACGAATACAAAAAGTATCCTAAACATGCATAAAAGCTAACCTTAGGCCTAAAAACTTTTGTTTAGGCCTAATTAGGCCTAAGGTTAGCTTTTATGCATGTTTACGATACTTTATGTATTCGTATCCTTACCCTTACCCTCACCCTTGGTCTTACCCATACCCTCGTTTTAGAAACGCCTTTCTTACTGTGGTGGAAAAGCACAAGAAGAAGAAAAACGCAAGAAACACAAGCAGCCCAGATATTTGTTCAGTGAAAGTTTTCTTCCAGAACTTGAAGCGTCCAGCGAAGTAAAGGTCTTGAGGGAGCTTGAGAGAAAAATATCACACCTTGACAGCTCTTTGCACGGTGAACTGGAAGCAATTTCTCGCCATCGTAGCAGTGCAGCTCTCAATATTTGTCAATGTAAGGCGAAGAGCTGTAGAGAAGATATTGGCAGTTATCAACCGGTCCGTTTAGTGTTAGTCCTTCTGGTCGCTACAAATTCCAAGTTTTCATTTGTAGAACACTCGACGAAGGGATCTGAAGTGAATGACCAGTGGCAGTGGAAAGCGTAACAGAAGCACTGCGAGTGAATTGTTACGCCACTGAACTTAATGAACCCATTCCTTGAAAGGGTTTGTGATAAGAGCTTATTCATCAAGCAAAGTTTTATATTTCAATACAAAAACATCAGAGTAAATTCATTTATGTGTCATTTTTGTAATTATTGTGAGTATCAACTGCAGAAATAAAACATTTGAATCAAAATAAGTGGCCATGGATGACTAAACATGTTTGTTAGTGTCTTTAGCACTTAAGTGCCACAATGTAGTTATCTGGGCAACCCTAAAACCTGGAATCCGGAATCCGGAATCACAGTACAATACAGAGAGTAAACACTATCCTAAACATTCATAAAAGCTAATTTTAGGCCTAATTAGGCCTAAGCAAACGTTTTTAGGCCTATTAGGCCTAAGGTTAGCTTTTATGAATGTTTAGGATAGTGTTTACTCTCTGTAGTGTACTGTGATTCCGGATTCCGGATTCCGGGTTTTAGGGTTGCCCTAGTTATCTTCTCCATAAGTTTTGAAAAACAAACGGTAAACATTACATTAATTAAAACCTTCTGTTTCTTCACACATTATAAGTCTAATAGTGTCAAAGTTGAAAACTTTGGTAATTATGTAATACAGTACAGTACTGTTTGTTGATGGGGGTGAGGTACACATCGCCAAGACTGTGAGCCGGTGTCACACATCTCATGTTATGGCATGCAGAATTACAAAAAAAGGAAAAAGTTAGGGCTTTTAAGGAAAGCTTGGTCCAACCAGAAGCCACATATGACTTTTACATGTACCTGTCAGTCTTCTTATTTCTTTGGTTAGGTGATATGATTATTTTGGTAACCTTGTTTTCTTGCAGTTTCACCTTTTCAGACGTTTTATGGGTATATGTTCAAATTGCCAATTTAATTCAAGGGAACCGTTAAATTGAGTTTTTAAAACATGACATCGTTTGGAGTCTTCAAAATGAGCAAATTACATTTCTATTACATTACCATTTATCCATAATTTAATAATTTTGAGATGACTTACAGCCTGAGTATTGCTTTATGAACCAAGGGAACACAGTGTCATGTTTTAGTAGAGACCTGCGTTTTGAAGGCTTTTGTTTTGCATTGTGTAATTCCAGAAAATATCCATACATTTCCCAAAGAGGGCCATCGAGAGGGCTCCCAATAGAGCCAAATTTGTTTTTTAAGGAAAACAAACAAAAAAATGAATGAACAACTCAAACCAGATTAATAAGAGATGAGGGTTGGATTGCTCAAACAAAAAAACCCTTTGTTGGCAAGTGTATTAATTTGGGGAGCATATCACTGTATACCTTGACAGAACTGTCATTTTGATTTTGATAATAATTATTGCTCGTCATTGCTGTTACGAGTTCGAATGTTCTTGAGGATGGGTAGCTTGCAAACTAAACTGAACGCAGGGTTGTCCGAACAACAACAAGAAGATTTATTCCAAAATGAACGTAGTTTCCACGAAGTAAATCTCTAAACAGCACGTACCCGATAGACTTACACGGCCTCCGCCAACTTGAATAAACATTGCTTCTGTCACACTTGACTAAATACCGCTCAGACTCGCTTGATTATATACTTTCACAATGAGATTCTAGAACTTTCTAAAAGAGTAAACAATCTAATTATAGAAAGATTTTAAGACACACCGATCTGGAAACGTTTACGCACGAGCCCAAATATAAACGAACTACGAACTCTCGGGAAGCTTCCAGAATATAACGCTAGTCAAGCAATGCTATTTTTCGTAACATAACCCCCTTTCAGAAGAAATTTCCTAAATTTATCCTAAACGAGATGCTTCCGTGAAGCATACATTGGGTTGCCTATGGTACGTGTTACAGAAAATCAGAAGGCACTGAATTGTGTGGTATTGAACTACAGCATTCCGGTCTCTGAAAAATAACAAATAAAAGAGAAGCGAGAAACATTGGCTTCTGGGCTGACATGTTGATAATTTTTGAGTTCCCTCACAACTTCTTTTCACCACAAGTTTAAGCGTGCCCTCTGAGCATCTGACAGCTTTGTAATACCAAAGTTCACTGGAGTTAAGCCCTGTTCAGCGGGGTTAGTGTTTGGATGAGAGACCAAAACAATATACCCCTCATTAAACAGAAGCATCGTACCGAAAATACTATGAACGCTAACAAGGTACATATTTTGTTAGAGTTAACTGAATAGAGTGTAATGTGAAGTAATAGATTTCAATCCCATATGAACCATGTGAGTGTTAGCCCTACAGATGGAAATGGGCCCACACAAGGACAGAGAAAAACTCTGACCAGGGTGGGAATTGAACCCACGACCTTCGGGTTAGATCTCCGCCGCTCCACCGACTGAGTTACAACGTCAGACGGGAGCAACCCTAACCCCAACGTTTGTATAAACGTAACCTTTCCTTATACATATTTTGTTAGCTTGCTTTATGCAAAACAAGAACATCATTCTAAAAGCTTATTCTACGCAAAAAGTAGGTTCTGGAGGTGATTTTGAGAGTGGAAATCAAGGTTACGCGGCAGACGGCAAATACAAACTCACCATTTAATTCAGTTAACACACCAGAAGACGCTAACCATATTTTGACAAGAAAATGCTTTACTATTGCCATAAAAAACTATCCAGTTAAGCTCGCATATCATAAAACATGATGAATTCATAAAGGCCATCTTTTCCAGCGAACAATTTTTTGAAACAAACAACATATTTGCTATTAGAGGCAAAAACCCTTTCTATTTCATTACGTGGGTGAAGAGAAGAAACTCAATCGTGTCAAATATGCGCAATATTGCAACAAACTAAATTTCAGGATCAAACCGTTTCCATGAAGAACCCTTTCCTTGAATAATGAAGCACAAAATACACGACAAGCTTTCTTTCAAATAATTCTTGGCTGTTAAATTTCCAATTATTTTTTTTTACCTGAAGACTGTGCAGAGTTGATCACAGATCCACGTAAGGTGTTGGATTCGTTCAATCGTTCTCTGTCTTCGTTGAACCCATAAGTTACCAGAGAATTTTCCATTTGGTTTCAGTGTTCTACATAACAGCACACTTGGTTAAATATTATTTTAGAAATACAGCTCACTTTGATTTCGGCTCGACGGGCGATAGATTGTTGTCGAAGTCCATTACTCGTCGCTTTTGAGATTCCAGGTGTTGGTTTTCACCGCCTGCCTAGTTTATCCAACTGACTTTCCATTATTGAGCTTCTTAAGGGTATATTTTATTCGAAGATCCACTAAAACGCCATTCGCGTTACATGACTTTCGACGCCATTGCAGGCTAAGTTAATGATTCTCCTGTGTCCACCAGAGAAATCTACGCATTTCCACTACCCTCTCGATCCTAAGAAAATACACGCAGAGGGCTCTATGCACAAAGATACCACTTACCAGGGGAGTGACAGGCAAGACTTTTACCGACACGGAAAAAAAAAAAAATAATAATCTACTCATTTTCCGACTGGGATTGCCATACGGCAACCCAGTAACAAGAAAAATTGCCAAATACGGGGCAGTTCGATGTCAATAAACGTATTTCTCTTAATGGCTTCAACTGTGAATGATTAACTTGCAAAAACATAGCCCAACGCATAAGACATCCGTTGGCGAACTTAGCACTGCTCATGCACTTTAAGGGTTCATGGTCCGTCTGAAGAACAAAAGAAACTCCGTACAAATAAAGGTGAAATCTCTTAATACTCCATACAATCTCTAGGCATTATTTGTCAATTGTGGAGTAGTTCCTTTTTGCACTTGTCAATTTCTTGCTTGCGTAGCAAACGGGAAACAACTTCTCATCATGTTTCTGCATTAATACTGCACCCATTCCACTGTCGGAGGCGTCCGTCCTTAAGAAATAGGGTTTAGCTGGATCGGGGAGTCGTAGAATAGGCTCACTTGTTAGGTAAGACTTGATTGTTCGGTAGGCTTTCTCGTGTGCTTCACCACACTCAAGTTTATTGGGTGGCCTTTCCATGTGAGATCAGATAAGGGCACTGCGATCACTGCAAAGTTGGGGATGAAATCTATGTAGTATCCTGTTAGACCCATAAATGATCGCACCTGTTTCTTTGTACTTGGCCTTGGGGTATCTTTAATTTTCTCCACGTTATCCTGATGTAGACCAATCACTCCGTGCTCCAGTCGATGGTCTAGGAAATCCACACTGTTTACTCCGAATAGGCACTTAGTAGGTCTAATAGTCAACCCCGCTTGTACAAGGCGCGAAAATAGCTCTCTTAGGGCTCTAATATGTTCTTGCCACGTACGGGTGTGAACCAATATATTATCCCAGTAGAAATCGACATCAACTAGATTTTCTAGCAACTTCGAATTCTTCATTGCACGCTTCAGTGTTGCTGCCGAATTGATCATTCCAAACGGCATCTTCAAGAACTCGTAGGTCCCGTCAGGTGTTACGAACGCCGTTTTCTGTATGTCCTCCTCTGGTATTGTTATCTGCCAATATCCCTTGCTAAGGTCAATTTTTGAGTAGAACTTGTCTCCACTAAGCTTCTGAAACAAATGTTCAGCAGTTGGCATAGGCTCGGGATCAAATACAGTTAGTTTATTTAATTTCCGATAATCAACGCACACGCGATTTGCGTTGTCTTTTTTCAGCACTACTACCACAGGTGACGCATACGGAGAACTGGACTCCCTAATAACTCCCATTTTGATCATGTCGGCAATATCTTTTCTCGGTGATTCTGTGATGCTATAAGGTACTGGGTAAGGTCTTGATCTAGCCGGCTCGTCTGAAATGAGTTTAATATGATGCTGAACGAGGTCTGTGGCACCTGGTGCTTCAGTAAACAAATTCGTGAACTGTTTAGCCAGATCCGTAAATTCATTCCGTTGCTCATCCGTCAGATTTGGTCCGGTTTTAACATCCTCGATCGATTCCTTGGCTACATATCCAGCAAGCTCTAAAAAATCAACGTTTTCTCCCTCTGCTTCGTCAGCTTTAACTCCACAGTCGACAGCATCGTCTATACACGTAGCGCCTACTCCACCAGCTACTGCTCCTTCGGTTCTAGTCTCCTCTCGCTCAAAGTACTTTTTAAGAAGGTTAGCGTGGTAAACGTTCTCTTTGCCTTGTACTTTCACTTTGTAGTCATTGAGACCTACTAAAGAACTAACTTCAAAGGGGCCCTTCCACTGCATAAGTAGCTTGTTATGGTCGGTAGGTAGCAGTACAAGCACTTTCTCACCTGACTCGAACATCCTAACTTTAGATTTGTGGTCGTAATAGTGCTTTTCCTTCTGCTGGGCTTTCTCCAATTCACTATGGGCGAGTTTAAGGGTATCTACTAACTTCTCTCGTAACTGGAAAACGTCTTAGTAACTGTTCTTTACCTCAGGCTCGTCAACCTCTTTCGTCCACAGCTATTTGAGTATAGCCATTGGTCCTCTAACAGCTCTTCCATATAACAGCTCAAACGGTGAAGAATCAGTGGACTCTTAGTGGGGAACTTCACGATAAGGGAACAACAGCGGGTTTATATAGCGATGCCACTGTCTTGCGGCTGCTCACTACACAGTTTCTTCAGCATAGACATCATCGTTCCGTTGAACTTCTCCGTCAAACCGTTACACATCGGGTGATAGGGTGTTGTTGTAAGCTGTTTAATGCTTAGTAGTTGGGTGACTTCTCTCATGCAGTCAGAAACAAACTGCGTACCCATATCACTCAGGATTTCTTCGGGTACTCCTAGACGGCTGAAGATATCTACCAATTTCTTGCTACAATCTGTGTGTCAATGTTCTTTGTTGGCACAGCCTCAGGGTAGCGAGTCGAAAAATCTACCAGTGTCAAAATATATCTGTGTTCTCCTTCATTCGAGGGACTGATAGGACCAACAAGATCTATTGCCACTCTTTTAAAGGGTTAATCAATCAGTGGCATCTTCTCCAACGGTACCTTAGGCACTGATCCCTTACTTACGGTCTTCTGACAAACGTCACAGGCCTTGCAAAATCGGGCTTGAATTCCAGGCCAATAAAATGCACTCTGGATCTTGTCTGTTGTTTTCTTGATGATTATGTAACCGCCCATGATCCATCCGTGAGCTACTTCCATTATGGGGCGTCTCAACTTCTCAGGTACCATAACTACTTGTTTAAGCGGTTTACCACCATTCACGTAAGGGTGCTTGTACAGGCGGTACAGTATTCCAGATTTTTCTTCAAATGAAATCTTCGCCTGACCCTTCACTAGCACACCGTCTCGACCCCAGTACTTATGCGGACTCTCATCTTCTCGCTGCATCTGCTTCAGCTTCTCTCTATCCACAATATGGCTTTCACGAGTACTAGGCACCTTTAAGGTCGTGCGTTCATCCTTTTTCTTGGCTTGACTTCGGGTAGTTACTGCACAAGCCTCTTGCCACCTGGGATCTGGATTATGTGGGTCCTTTGTATCACGTACATTACCAATAATTTGGTCGTAGATAGGATCTGAAAGGCACTGCGCTTCTACATGACCCTTAAGATAAGGCGCATCAACATAAATTCTTGTTATAGGCACCTTCCTCGATGTGTTTTCAATAAGCAACATGACCTTAAAGTCTCCTGTGAACTGATCCTCGGCAACAAGGTCCTTCTTGACCACCGGTATCTCTTAAAATGTCGACATTCTCCTCTCCAACTCTGCCCTTTAAAACAGGCATCTTACTTCTTACTCCAGTTAAGGGTTCAACACAGGCATTACTTAGCAATGGGACTTTCTTTCCAAAGGCAAACAGAAGCTGATCATTTTGAATACACGACTTGACTTCCTCGGGGGTAGCGTTAAGATCTGGTGACTTAACCAAGCAGCCAGCACTAACTTGACCACGTTGCACAGGGTTATCATCTTTATCTTGAGCTCCTGACTTCCGTCCACCTAATCGACAGTTCCTCGCTTCGTGATCTTGCTTGCCACATGGGACACACTTTCCTTCTAGAGTTGGGCAGTTAATTGCTTTGTGTCCGCGGGCATTACACTTGTAACACTGGAGAGCTGTTGTGTCACTCTGTGCGTTCTTTGCTTCTTCCGATTTGGGCTGTGCTAGCGGCTTCTTGGTCGCAGAGCTAAACAGGTGCTTTCCATGTGCTTCCAAGTATTGATCGGCGATTTTCGCTATCTGGTCAAGCGTTTCCGGGGCTCTTTCACGAAGGTGAATAGCTAACTCTTTTGGACAAGAGTCAATAAACTGTTCTTCCACAATTAGATCTTTCAGGCCTTTAAAACAACGTTCAGTGTGCGACTGTTCCAAGCACCGCAACAAGTATCTCTCCAGTCGCACTATAAACTGTTCTGGACTCTTGTCGACTTCCGGCTTTGATGCTCTAAATTGACGGCGATATCCATCCTCTGTAAGGTCATATCTCTTCATCAAAGCTAGCTTTACTCGGTCATAATCTTGGGCTGCTTGCTCAGATAACCGCGAATAAACTTCTAGTGCACGTCCAGACAAAAGAGCACTAAGTTTCGAAGCCCATCCTGTCTTCTCCCATTTAGCTGTCGCTGCAAATCTTTCAAATCTTCGTAAATAAGCATCCAAGAGTCGTCCTTGCCATCGACAAATGAGGGAAGCTTGGGTGCCTAGGCCCTATCCTCTCTCAGCACTTCAGGCATCCCGTCAGCCAAACGTGCAATCTCCAACTCGTGTTGTCTTTTTGACGCTTCAATAGCTTTCTGTTTCAACAGCTCCGCTTCCATCCCTAATTTTCTTAGTTCACGTTCTGGTCGCCTGGTTTCTCTTTCCTCGTCTTCCC
>NW_027179746.1:90000-127500 GCF_036669935.1 Montipora foliosa
TTCACTGATACCTACACAACCGCAGTTATAATATAAGAAATTCAGTTTCATATATTCTCTCTCTCATTTCATTATCATATATTATTACATTGGCATTGTTCATCCGTCACTTTTTTTCTTCTTTAGCCGGATTTAAAGACGAAAAACTACAACAACCACTTATATATGGCAGACCTGGCAAAATACGTTGTACTGCAGAAGGAAATCCTCCTCCGCAATTTGAATGGAGGAAAAACGATAGCCTACTCTTAGAGAAAGACAGATTCACACAGTTGTCAGATGGCAGTTTGCAGATCGATAAAGTTGGCTGCGAAGATAAGGGAGCTTACAAATGTTCTATAAAACAAACCAAAGGAAGTGAGAGAATCACTGTTTATTCCCAAGTTATCAACGTGTCTGTCATAGGTAGGTAAAGGTGGAAATGATGAAGTTTTCATTCGTAATAAAGCTTGGCGGTCTAAGCTGACTGGGTCTTTGTCTAAGGGTAAATCTGGTTTAATCTGTTTGCACACTATATGCGAATACGGCAACGATAAAGAAGCAATGACCAAGCATTATTGAGAGTATTACTTACCCATAGTTTGGACAGTGTTATCGTTACTAAATCGTGTTCAAATTCATTTTCAATTTGGCCGCTCCAAGCGTAAATTTATTGTTTCTTTATGGTACAAAAACGTGAGTGCAATAGAGTTACAAGCATTTATCTACTTGAAGCAACTTTCTTCCTGGAAAGTCGTGACGACAAAATCATGGTTATAAACTGCAGTTTAATTCATACCTGATTGAATTAACAGGCCCGTTCTCTCTTTTTCTTTTAAGTTCCACCAAATGTAAATCTATCAGGGTCACGCCATAATGTACGTGAAGGAGATAGCATTATTTTGACTTGTATTGTCCATGGTTTTCCAAAGCCCCAAATAAGCTGGTTTAAAGATAAACTTCAGTTAAAAGAAGAAGAGAAAGCGAACTTGGTCAAAAGAAACATAACAGAAGAAGGAGAAGGCACCTACACCTGTAAAGCAAAGAACCAAGGAGGCTCCGAAAATGATACCTTTGATGTCATAGTTGATGGTAAGAGGAAACGTAATGCCTCACAGTTTTCATGAAAGACAGAAATATTTTTTCATGAACGGTCGTGATTAGATTGCAGACTTGAGAGTCAGTTTGGACACAAATGACATTGACAGAACGAATTTGTCCTCAGGAATATGCGCAAATACCAGTTCCAACATTTCAAAGTGCGAAGAGCAATCGGGCAATTAATAAGTAATCTGAATTCCTTGAGTCTAACCTCTCCAGAAGAATTGTTGGTAGCACTCCCTGCTTTTTTTTTTTTTTTTAATTACGTCCGTTACATGTAGACAGTACTAGCATGCCTAAAACCATTTTCGATGGCCACATCGTTGAAGATTTCTGTGAATTAAGCCATGCGTAACGCAATTTTAAGCAAAACAAAAACCTGGAAATAAATTGTCTTTAAGACTAGTTATAAATTAGACTGCTTAAGTATTTTTTTCTGGCCAACAGAATGTATTTTGTATAATTATACTACAACGTTTTTAGTTAAGACTACAGTACACTCAATTATTTATCATGAAATCAAAGATAACTATTGGAGAGAACCTTTTCAAGACAAACTGAAATCACACTTAAGAACCAGAATTTAAAAAGTCAGCATACGTTTTTTGGTGACCAGTTAAAGACATAAGTGAAAAAAAAGAAGTCCGCAAGGATTTTCTTTTGGCCCTCTTATGTAGAATTTTTATCAAAATGATAGCATGATACGAATTTCCAAAGATGAACGCTGACAAGCATTAGGGCAAGTAAAGCTCTGGCCAAACGAGAGCGAGAGTTGATGAGAGTTGACGAGAGTTGAAACTCTTGAGAGTGATCGTGAGTTGGCCAAACGAGAGCGAGAGTTGACGAAAGTTTGTCGAGAGTTTCACGCGTAAAAATTAAGAGAACCTGGGAAAAACCTATCCAATGTGTTTTTTTTTTAATTGGTGAGATGAATAAGTTTAACAAAATTTTTTCACCCTTTGAAGCCAATCTGTTTCTGACACGGTGCATTTCATAAGTTAATTCTAATGTTAACATAATGTAGTGGAAACACTTCGGTCACCAATGACCCCAATTTCTTCAAAGTGGATAACTAAAAAAAATCAATGCATTCATTCGTAATAAAGTAAAACCCCTCAAGTAAGAACCTATTTTTAAGAACCTGTTAGCCAAGAAATTGTCCTTTAGACTCCCTCTAAACAAGAGCCTGTTGACCCTAAAATTTGAAACAGGTTCTTATTTTCTAAAGTCTAAAACGTATGTGCACTTTGGCAAATAAGATCAATTGATTGATGTTCTGAAGATTCATGTGATATTTCAGTTTTACTCATTATAGTCATTTTTATGTGGATTTTATAATTCTCTTTAAATGTTACTCAAAAGACACCGTTATGACGGCCTCATAATGGGATTTTATGGCAAGGCATTGCTTAGATAGTGGTTTACAGGCTAAGGCGGCAGGCTCTAAGCCTATCTTATTTCCAGCCAATCAGAATTCAGGGCGTTCCGGACGATATCGTTTTTAAGCGCGTTTTTCCGTGCGCTCGCCCCCTTTCGATCGCTCACCATCACGCTGTTCACATCGCTTGTTTGAACCAATTTTCAGCAATTTTTAGGCAAGTACCCTCTTTTCCTTTTATTTTTGCTATCATTCAATGGCTGAGCCGCGTATTTTAGTTCTTGATGATTCTTTTATTCGCCCTTTGCGCCTTTTACTGTCCCGTGATTTCCCCCATTTTAGCTTTGATTTTAAGTTATCTCACCGTGCCTTGATTAACCTGCGTAGCAAGCGTTCCTGTTCGATAGATAAAGAGCTCCGAAACGTTTTTCCAGAAACTGGCCGCGCGAAAGTTGGGGCAAGAGACTGAGGGAACGCTTGCAAGAAGACCCCCTATTTTTGAAAAACCCGTTCGCCCACGAACGGGGGCTTCTGATTGGTGCGGCACAGTCACAATGATTGACAGGTGATAAATTTTCCACCAAAATGTTTCTTGTTAGTTCTAGCGTGACAAAGACAATGGCGGAAGATGTGAAAGGATTTGAATCGTGTGTTCAAGCTAAGCGAATCGGTTCTCGCTTTTACATTGAAAAGGGAACAAGAACTGTCAATACGCAATCTCTTTAACTGTATAGATGTAATGGCCGTTTTGCCAACAGAATTCGGAAAAAGCTTAATTTTCCAGGTGCGGAATTTAAAAAAACCAAGAACAGGCTGCTCGAGTATCATCGTGATTTCTCCATTTCAAAGCTTCATACGCGATAGTGTAAATGGTTGACGTAAATTGAATGGAAATTACAGCCTGTGATTTAAATGACAATCTAGACTGCTCGGACAATATCCATCAAGGAAAATTCAGTATTATTTACCATTAAGCGTCGCCATAATTCACTAAAAGCAAAAGATTCGTTATTTAACAAAACTTTGGTAGTGCTTATTCTTGACGAACAGTTTGGACTGGGCTGAAGTAGGCTTTTCGTTCGCTTGCAAAAGATACTTTACATTTACGCAGGATGAATTAATAAACTGCTTGCGAACTATTCAGAATCCATATGTTTCAGGATCAAGGAAATAAACTGTATTCGTCAAATTCCTTGCCTAATGTAATCTTGAGTCCTATGTCATGGATTGAAACAAGATGAAGACAATTACGCAGCTCCCCTGTTAAATCTTCTCTTATTGTGAGAAGAAAGCGGCTCCTCTGTACAGTCATGCGATTTTTTAAAGCACCTTAACTTTCTATTTCATCTACGATTTCGCGACGATTTCACCAAGAAATATCCAGCAAGTCGCACTGAAATCGTCGCTAGCTTTAAACTAAAACCTCTTAAATGGTTTCATGGTCAGTTTTTGTGGATTTTTTTCATTTAACGGCCTTACTACCCATCGAACTCTGTACAAGTTATGTTCCTAAATTTCGTATTTTACGAGCGCACGGGTTGCTGACACGTTCTGAAAATTGGCTGTTGTTTTCGACAGCTTCTTTCCAACCGCTCTGCAAATATCAACTACAATTTGTCCTAATTTCTTTTGTTTTCGAGGGTTTAAACAAATTCTCAGAAGAAACATGACCAGTGGTACCCGGCTGAGAAGCTGCCGTTACAAAATTAACTTTAGAAATCACGCTAACAAATTCTTCATCGATCGCTTGGGTGTGTTTCGATTCCTCGGTGCCTCGTTTTGTTTGGACGGAAGTCAACTTGTGTTAACACGATTATCTGTTATTGGCTAATTTGTTAATAAGACGTCAATCAGCGTGTGTCAAGTCAACCATTAAAAGGTCGGCGTTTTTCAGAAATAGGGGATCTTCTTGCAACCGTTCCCTCAGTCTCTTGCCCCAACTTTCGCGGGGCAGTTTGCAGAAAATCGTTTCAAAGCTTTTCTGTCCAACAGGAACGCTTTCTACGCAGGCTATACTTTAAAAAAATGGCACGGAGTCGGTGGCCGTACGCACTTTTTCCAAAACGCTGAAACTCGACTTGAATGTTATCCAGTCTTTTCGACCAGAGATTGTTATAATGCAGTTGGGATTTAACAGACTCTGACCTTTTACAGGTTCGCTCAGCTATTGATGATTGTTTTAGGTTCTTACATGACACCTATGGAGTTCAGGTTTTTTTTTTTTTTTTTTTTTTTTTCAATTGTACTACATACGATACATGTTACATGATTTACACTTGTACTTACTTCTTACACAATACTTGCACTACTTTAACTTGCACTACATACGATACATATTACAATACCATAACACTAGTCAAATGGAATTATAGTTGATCTGCTTACAACGTAATTGTTTACATTTTAATTGTTCGAGTCACTAATAAGAATTTTGTTTGTTACTTCCTCTATGTAGGGTATTGGTTTTCTAGTATTTAATAGGTTGTTAAATACATAGATAGCAAGAAAATCAAAATACAGAAGCTGAGAAGTAGAAGGACACAATGTAATTTTATAAGGACAGAAAAAAATTCCATTTGTTCCTAAATTCTTTCTCCTTATTACAAGTGGCTGCAATATGTTTTTCTATATCAATTTTTTCGCGCACAAGTGAGGCAAAATCATCGAAATTGTACCTTATGGTATTTAAAGCGTTAACATACAAGAAATATTTACCTAAAATAATAAGATGTTTGAGGGCCAAACAGTAGTTGTGACAGCGAATAATTCCGAACATAACCTCCAGTTCTGACAGAAGCAGTTTCGTATTACTAGAGGTTGAGTACCACTCCCGAAATCCATCCCAAAAGGAATTTGCGTGCTTGCAGTTTACAAACAAATGCCACAGGGTCTGACATTGAGAAGGACAAAAGGAACAGAAGGGCGAGGCAACTTTTTTTCATTTTATATAACAAGCTATTCGTTGGTAAAATTCGGTGAATGATTTTGTATTGGAACATCGTCAATTTAATTTCTCTCGTGGCTTTGAATGGTAGGAGGTAGATTTTAGACAAGTCACTTTTGTCGACGCCGGACGCTAAAAGTTTTTTTTTTAAGTTGGTGGAGGTAGATCTTCAAGGTAAAGTAGGGTACTGTATATTGCCTTACATGACAGTGAACAGATTGAGGTGGGCGGCGTGACCGAGTCTTTGGAACATTGTTGCAATAGTTTCCTCCAATTTTGGGGAATAGAAGAGAGAATACTATAATATTGTAAAAAGCTACATTTTACATAGAATTTACTGCAAAAAGAATTAAATGGGAGGAAATGGCCCTCACAGGAGTCAAAAAGATCCGAGATTTGTTTTATTCCTGCCTGATACCAATGAGGAAAGAATACCATTTTCTTATTCACAGTTAAAAATCGGTTATTCCAGATTGGCTGCGAGAGAACCTCATTTTTATTTTTAGGTGTGGCCGTTGCGATGTCCTGCCAGTTGAAAATGATTTGTTTGTAGAAAGCAGGAAGATGGTTGTTTAGGTCAAGGAGATTATAATCATAATTACATTTAAACAGTTCTGTACCGCCAACATCGGCTAGCAGCAATTTAGGTATGTACTGCCATGGGGCATTTGAGTTAGAGCATAACCGTTTCACCCAATTTAACTTAAGCGCGTTGTCGAAGAGAGAAAAATCCTTCATGTCCAGGCCACCAGCTGTTTTTTGCTTGATAAGGGTAGTCTTTTTTATTTTGGCGGGCTTGTGATCCCAAATAAAGTCGAACGTAATCTTGTCTACTTCTTTACTGAATTCTTTAGGAGTATTCATGACACTGCAGATAAACACAAGTTTTGAAAGTGCTAATGTTTTAATTATATTTATCCTGCCAGCGATGGAGAGGTCTCTTTGGGACCACATATTCAATGTTTTCTTTAAAGATCCTAATTTGTCAAAAAAAATTTTCTTTTCAGACACTTCTAGATCATATGTGAAATGCGCGCCAAGCGCGTAAACTGGCTCGGCGCTCAATTGGAGATCATGTATGGTGTCTTTTCTGTTACGCATAGAGCCAAGCCATAACATTTCAGATTTTGTTTGGTTTCGTTTTAGACCAGAGCATCTTTCATAAATCAAATAACCTTGACAGTGACTGGACATCAGAAAGAAGTACAGTTGTGTCGTCTGCATATTGCGAAAGTTTAACCTCATTATGTTCATCTATTGGAATACCTTTTATTTCTTTTGAGCGTCTAATACGTTGTGCGAGTAACTCAATAGCAATAACGAATAATGTGCCGGAAAGTGGGCAACCTTGACGCACCCCGCGTTCTAGATGAAAATGTTTTGAGGCGTATCCGTTATTCAGAACACAACTAGAGATATCTGTATAAAACACTTTTATCCATTGTCAGAGGTCAAGACCGAAATTAAACGTTTCGAGGCATCTATGAATAAAATTCCATTCAATCGAGTCAAACGCTTTCTCAAAATCCAAAAACACGGCTACCCCTGGAATATTCTTCGCTTTAGTGAAATGCATTGTATCTGCTATTAACCTAATACTTTCTCCAATGAACCTTCCTTTAACATATCCAGATTGACAGGGACGAATTAAGTTCGGCAAGATCTTCTCTAAGCGCAGAGCAATGGTCTATTTTATAGTCTACATTCAGTAAAGATACAGACCGCCAGTTTTTTAAATATTCAGTATTCTTCTTCTTCTTCGGAATTAAGGAATCCCTTGACGTTGAGAGATAGAAAGAGTTCCGTTTCGAAAGGCGTAATTAAAGCTACTTACCATAAATGAACCGAGCAGGTTCCAAAATTAGCGATAGAATTCAGGTGTTAGCCCGTCCGTGCCGGGAGTTTTATTGTTTTCCATAGCGTTTAATGCAAGCTCACACTCCTGAACCGACATGACACCTTCGCACGTTTTCGCGATTTCTTCTGATAATGCATTTTCTATTTCAAAGAACTCATTGAAAGTTGAGCAGTTGGGGTCCATATTTCTTGATGTGTAAATCTCTTCGAAAAAGCGTTCTTCTTCTTCCAGCATGTCCTTCAGGTTTGTGATTTTGTCACCTTCATTATTAACTAAGGACGTTATATGTTTCTTTTCTTGGTTCCTTTTTTCTAAGTTATAAAAGTATTTACTATTCCTCTCACCATGCTCGTACCAACGCGCTCTACTACGCACGATTGTTCCTCGTGTTTTAATACACGCAATTTTGGAAAGCTTGAATTTTATTCTCTCCAGCTCAGTCTTAAGAGAATCGCTGTATGACGCCTGTAGTTTAATTTGCAATCTCATCATTTCTGACAAAAGAATTGATTCTTCGTCACGTTTTTGTTTAGCTTTCTTCTTTGAAAAAGCTATTGTAAAAGCACGAATTTCCATTTTAATCATTTTCCAGTACAACCCTTTGTCGTTGACTTGTTCATGCTTTTTTTGTAAACATTGGAATTTTAAATGTTAACAGTTCCACGTAATTAGTATCTGACAGCAAGGAGTTGTTAAACTTCCAAAACCCTGGCCCTCGAGGGAGTTCACTTTCGTTGAAAGACATGGAGAGAGCGACGGCGGAGTGATCTGAATAAATGGTTGGAAGTATTTTGCAATCCTTTATGTGATCTTTTTGCTGCTTTGAAATAAAGAAGTAGTCAAGTCTACACTGTATCTTCATTGACGGGTTAGCCCATGTAAAGCCTGGTTGATCTGGATTCTTGAAATGCCAGAAATCAAATAAATTATGTGTTTTGATTAACGACTGAAGCTCGTCGAGAGAGGCTTTTTTGCTGTCTATCAGTCTACCGCCTTTTTTGTCTGAAGTGCTACTGGTACAGTTAAAATCACCTCCCAGCACCAAGTTGTCATTGGCGTCAGGGATTAGAAATTCTTTTGAAACGTCCCTGAGGAAAACAACTTGTTGGTTGTATCATTCGGTGCGTAAATGTTTACTAAAACCACTTTCGTACCATCAATAATAGTCTCGGCTAAAATACATCTGCCAGAATTATCCGCATTAATTTTTTGGAAGTCAACGTCAAGACGTGGTTTGAATAAAATCATGACTCCTCTACTATGAGAGGAGCCATGACTGGACACGATTTTGCCTCCCCATTCTGTTTCCCATCTTTTGATGGATTCCGGCGAGGAATAAGTTTCTTGCAAGAAAATTATATCCGATTGCTGTTGGTGCAACCAACGAAAAACTTGTCTTCGCTTTCTCGAGCTGTTTAGCCCTCTAACGTTAAGTGATAGCAGTTTATACATTTGATTTCTAATAACAGGATAGACGGGGTATCCAAGAAATAATGAAAACAGTTTTTTTAGAATTATGCTCACAGTGCGGTTGATATTTGTGGCCAGGCTTGATTCTTATTACCTCGTTAGCATCGAAACAAAGTTGATCAACATAACAGGAGAGAAAGCTAAAACGAAAGCACATGCAGAAACACATACAGAAACACATAACTATTACAGACTTAACTAAAGCTTTGTACGGCATTTTGACTGGATATAGAAAGTGGAAAGCTGCAGCTCTCAAGTAGGTGGTTCCGTAGAACAAAATAAATAAATAAATAAACTAAACTGCATTTTAACTTTCTTTTTAGCTTAATTGTCCATTAAACGCCCATAGAAAGGAAATTGAGATGTTTCTTCATCACGGTAAAGAGCACCGTCGATGATCAACTTTTCGACATTGAAGTATGCATTTTTCTTCTCGCGTTTGGCCGCCTTTAGTATCGGATATAACAACTTTCTTACCTCGTCAACTTCTTTAGGAAAATCGTCGGATATTCCAAATCCGGTACCTCTTGGGAGATTTTTGATGAAGGATTTAATAAAAAATTTATCTTGAAAATCCGTCAGCCTAACTATGATCGGTCTTGGTTTAAGATTTCGCCCATTTGATTGTGAATGGCGCGACGTAATTCTGTGAACTCTGTCAAAATGAATGTTTTTTTCGTCCACTGGAAGAATCTTTCGCTTCGTACGCATGAATTCTCTTAGGGCGAGTTCAGTGTCATTGTTTGCTTCGTTTTCACGTTCCTTTATTCCAAAGAACTTCAAGCTTCCTCTACGACTGTGACATTCGAGTTTAATATGTCGGCGGTGCAGCTCTTTGATTTCATGCTCGATGCGTTCGCAAGAAGTGTTAGCTGCTTCTTGCTTAAGATTAACACCATCAACGAGGGCTCTTAGGTCTTCTATCTCTGCTTGCGAGTTTTCCAAACTCGTTTGGAGGGCTTTATTTTCTTCTTCAAGAAGAGTAATCCTCTGTTTGTAATTCTCCAGCTCGGGAAGTATAGCTAATAGCGTGTGGAGTTTCTCTTCAATACCGGAGAGCCTCGAGTTTGTAGCCTCGAGGCACTTCTTGCATCCATGCTTGTGATGTTGGTCGGACGCGTCTTCTTCATCCGTTTGCGAGCTTCCCTCTCTTGTTCGTTTCCTACCCTTTTCCACGGTTCCCTTTTTCTTCGATGATTCGTCAGGCATTTCAAATAGACTTAACTGTATATTTTAACCACCACTGAGGCTGTGGCACTGACAAGATACTACGAGCACACTTTCGGCGTGACCGCCATCTTTCGTGCCTCGTTCCAGTTCAGGTTCCAGTTCAGGTTGTCTGCGTGTGCCAGATCATCATGCGATATTAGTTCTTTTTTTTATATATATTGGCAGATCTTGAAAATAAGGTTCGTCACCTTTGGTGGCCAAATTTTCTCCAACCTAATTCGATTCTGTGTTTACCTACTCAGCAAACGAGTGCGCCGCCACGCGGAGCTCTTGGTCACGCAAAGTTTTTAGTGTCCTTCTCATCGTAAAAATGCCATGATATAAAATTTAGATGAGGTATAGCGAAAAACTGGCTGCTGCATGAGGGACAAAGCTCGAATACTACTAAACTATGTTATCTACAATGTGTTTTTTTTTTTTAATCCAGAAGATAAGAACCTATTTAACAACCTAGATAGCCTACATTTCTGTTAATTACCATTTATGTAAGAAACTGTTTCGGCTAAATTTTAGAATGGAAGGTTCTTACTCGCAGGGTTTTACTGTATACCTATGCAAAGCACATATAAGTCATCATCATCTCAATAGCGTGGTAAAACCTCTTAAATTGTGCAAGTTGAACACATACATGTCACTTTACGATTGAGCAAATGTGATGTCTATATTTATCTGTTTCTCTAGCTCCTCCTAAGCTGGATGCTGCTCTTAAGAAAGACTCTATGCTTGTGTTGTTTCACTCTACATTACAATTAAAATGTATTGAGAGAGGAGACCCAGAACCAAACGTCACCTGGACTAACAATGGAACTCAAGTTGCTAATAACAACACTCTTGTTATCACTAATGTGACTTTCAAGGATGCTGGCCAATATGGATGTGTTGCAAAGAACAGGGCAGGAAATGTAAGCGGCAAAATTTGGATTGAAGTAATAGGTAAGTCAGCTAAATCACAGGGCAGCCAAAGAAACTGTGTAACCATTGGAATATTTAACCGTAATATGAATTAAAATGGTCTTGAATTGTAACAAATATAATTAAATCAATCTACTTTACAAGAAATGTCATGGATTGAGTCACAACAAGAAATGCATACAGTCGTACATTTAATTAATTACGATCTTACAAATGAGGTTATAACTATGCTGCAGCATATAACGTAACTGCAACTCTGTAAAGTCACTGTAAGCATCCTTTAACTAAGAGCGACTACATTATATTGCAAATTGGTTTAATTTCCAACCAAGAGGTCAAGAAATATAACTGCATGTAGTCCACATGCCATTACAACTTACCATGCCCCTTCATATTGCATTAACGGTAGTAATGGGTAATTTTGTGAACCGTGAATTGCCTTTTTTATTTCCCGTGAAATGTGAGATGACCTTTTTTCACGTAAAACGTGATTTTCTCAATTGCTGTGAGCCGTGATTTTTGACAATGCCTATCCGTGAAATGAGAATCGAATGTTTAATTCATCGTGAACCGTGACGTGATTTTGCTTCATGGTTTTGTTTGTTTGTTTTTTTATATTTATTTTGCGGGAGTAGGAGCCCGAGAAATTATAACAATGGACTGTAATAATACCTCGGCAGAACAAGATACAACAACGCCATCTGGATTGCATGATTCACTGAAACGTGAGCCTTCGACACGTGACCTCGCTAGCCTTGACGGCTTTGCTGGTCAATCAACACGGCGAAAACTAGATCGGAAATCGTCTCAGAAGGTCGCGAGGCTCTTCCCAGTGAGTTTCTGCCCCTCTTTACCGCACTCTGCATTATGTGCCTTTACTCCCTGAGCTTATCGCCTATATCTTCTTAGTTAAAGAAGGTTACAGTTGTATTTCTTTGTATAGCTTTCAGCGATCTGGATCGAGGAGAAAGCGACGTCATTTACTCATTAGCTTAAATTTTGGGCTCTCAGGTTTTCAAATTCGTGTTCTTCATACTAAGTAAGCCGCATTCACACACCGCATTTTCAAGCTAAGAGTAAATGACCTCACTTTCTCCAGGCAGGCTCTGCGTCCTTTTCTGCTGATGTCGAAATAAGACAGGGGCACCCAACGTCAATTGTTCGGAAAATATCTGTTCGGAAGACGATTTGAGATCTAGAATTTTCGGAACATTTGTTGTAGAATTTCTTGCTTGCCTGCTTGTCCGAGGATTCTCGAACATCTCAAAAATGGTATAATTGCCCATTTTTAACAGACTTTTACTAAAAAGGTCACCTAGAAGTGTACAGCCAAAAACGAGGCTGGTGAAGAATATTCCAATTCTTCTCTTCGTGTATTAGGTTTGCTTTTTTTGCTATGAGTTTGGTATACGATTTAGATTACGTGTCGCGTTCTTTTGAAAACAAAAGGGTTTGAATTGAGTATATTTACTTTCAAATGAGATAGATTACAGTTCAAAAGGCAGCCAGGTAGATTTCTCGCTACTCCGGCTTAAAAGGAATGCAACTTATAGAAGTTACGATTTAAGACCCGACGTTTTGACTGCCTAGTGCTTTCCTAAGGCGTGATCTAAACCTGTTACGTGACTCCTTTTATAAGCCCACTAGTTAGCGGACATTAAAGTTAACGCAGACTTGGTGAAAAGTCTGCAGGCTTTTGACATGTGGTGTTGAGAAAACTGGTCAACATTAGCTCGAAAAAGAAGCTTGCCAATGAGAGAGTGTTGCAAATGGCTGGTGAAAATCGCAGATTGTTGTATACGATCCAGAGAAGGAAAATAGAACATTTTGGACATGTCATGAGACACAATGAAATGCTAAGAGTAATCATGGAAGGAAAAGTTGAAGGAACAAAAGGTAAAGGACGACAGGGAAAAATGTATTTAGTTGATATTTGCATATGGACAAAGTAGAAAAAGAAAAATAATACTATTAGGAAGTATAAGGACGGATAAAGTATCACATGACCTCCTGCCTCCGCAGGAGATGGAACTTTACATGAGGTGTAAACAGGTGTCAGGTACGCTGGGTATACTAGTCCTTGCAATGACTACGAACCCGAGTATAACATCGGACAAACCAAACGTCAGTTTCGCGTGCGTTTAAGGAGCGCGAAAGAGCAGTATTCCTTTGCAAAAAAGATAATTAAGCTTTGTCTTAACATGCTTGCTAGACCAACCATGGAATTGGGTGAAATATGTAATGCAAAAGTTATCACCACCAACTGGCGGTACCATCAAGTGAACGCCTTTCATTGGAAGCTTGGCACATTAATTCCGCCCGCGCTCTTTCAAAACGTGATCATGGCGGTCTTTTACCTTACACCTATTTACACCTTATTGATAGGAAGTGACGCTAGTTAGTGAGTGTATGAAAGGAGTAGTATAAGAGCTTAAGATCACCTCTGCAGAAGATACTAGGCAGGAGTGGAGAAGCGTGAAACTATATTAAATTTACTTTTCCAGCGATTGGTTAGATTTGCCGAGAAAGAAGTCGTTTCCTGCTGCAATATAATATATTTTTTTGATCCCCAGCTTTCAGTGTCTTTACTGCATATTACAACGTCTGCAGTAAAATTTTACCAGCTTTCAAAAATTAACTTATTTATCTCATTAAAATTCCTCAAGTTTAAATTATCGGAACTATCTTTGCATTGTCTTCCAAATTTTCCTTTCTTAACACTGATTTCATTTTTTTTAAGCAATGAGCTGGAACTTTGTGAGGATATTTATCTCACCGAATTGTGCTATTTTAATCTCAGAATTTCCCACGGCTGAGATATCTCCAAACCCATATCCCACAATGCTGGCAGGAGATACACTGACATTGACTTGCAAAGCCAGTGAAGCTACATGGGGAATCACGTGGGAAAAGAATAACGTTTCTAAGATTCAAAGAGCCAACATCACTGAAAACGGTGACCGCAGCATCCTCCTTATTGAAAAAGTTGAAGTTTCCGACAGTGGTGAATACTCATGCAAAGTACTGAACAAGGCAGGCTCTGCGTCCTCGTCTGTCGATATCAAAATAAGAGGTAAAATTTTTTTGGATTTAGAATTGTGTGGTTGTCTAATAGTGATTGGAGAATGTAAAATTTTGCTTTAATGAATTAATTAACTCTTTTTCCTTGCTAGGGTACCCAGTTCTCCCCTCCCCAAAACAAGGTTGTGTGGAAAATTTAAAGTGTAGTACAAATAGCCCTGTTATTTTACGCATAAAATCTGTTGTACAGACACAATGTGTCAACTCATTTTGACGCCGATTGTAGATGCGTTACCAAGGTAAGGGTCTTCATAGCACATTGACTGTCAAAAATATAAACTTTCGTGGTAGCACATTAGTGATCAAGTTTGATCTTCCAACTGCATAAATATGGCAGAAATGGCAGTATACATGTAAGTGCTTAAACCTGTGTTCAGTCACCTTAAGAATTACAGCTTATGACGGAATAGGGGGTTGAAAAGGTCAATGTGAAAGCAATTTTGTCGCTGACTGTAGAATAAAACAAGGCTTAAAGTATGGTTATTCCTCAATGAATGAGTTGCCAGTAATCGGATCCCTCCTTTATACGCAAAGGGTTCTGGGATCGCGAGGGGGCAAACATTGTAAGTCGCTGTAAGAAACTGTATAGCGGTAACTTATTTCGACCTCCAAAAAACGATTTTGGAGAGAGATCAAAAATTTTTTTTGACACAGTTTATTCAGAAATCGATCTAGGCAATGTTTATACTTGGCAAGTGTAAGTTTTGTTTGAATAACCGTGAAATATGAGATAAAATTTGCTGATTAACTTCCTTGCTTGCGTAATGTTATAAGGTTTATTGTGAAATGGTGATGAAATATTAAAAACTCAGGTATAAATCTGGAGGAAATAACTCAAAAAAGCCGTTTCAGTTGTATTTACGTGTGTATAGCGGGCTAGTTTTTGGCCTGTTTCTAAACTCATTAATTCAAATTATATTGGAAATATGCTTGGTGGCGATCATTGTGCTGTGTGGGTTTGTGACCAAGATCGAAAGTACCCAGAAAAGCAGAATATTTTTCCTCACGTTGAAATATTAAGATTTTACTCTTCCAGGAATTTAAAAAAAAGGTTTCGTCGTTGGCTGGCTAGATGTTCAACGTTTCAGTGAGTACGAAGGTCTGTTCAAATCATTTTGTACAAGGTTACAGAACTTCTGAAAGTCCTACCGACCAACTTTGTACATAAAAGAGTACGATTAAGAGAGTAAACCTTAAAGACCTGCTCCAAGGATCAGATATACAGAGAACTAGTATATAAAGATGACACTTTTCACGTATTGTTTGAATTTGAAGCTTGACAAGTTTCCTTGGATCCAGTGAAATACTTGTAGATGGAATTTTGACGGAAGGAAAAAGTTATTCAACAGCTGAGGCATATGAATTCCCAGTGTTATCGAAATCAATTGAAACAGAGAATGCTGTACTCTCTGGAAGAGTAGCATTACAACAGCTTCCTCGAGACAGATTAGGAGATTGAAATATGGTTTGCTTGAGCATAATCATCGTAATACATTAAAGTGATTCAGGGATACATTGTAAGAAGGGAACGTTTTGCCACGGGCAGGGATTAGCTCGCGCTCCCTTTTACCTTCTGCGGTCGAACGCAGGAACTCAAACAGCAATTAACTTCTCACTTGCTTTTAATCTTCTCTTCAGTTCTTACAACAGTTACTAGGGATACGTTCTCTACAAGTAGTTGTTCAAAAGAGCACCTTAGATCGAAAGATTCGTTTACTTGTTAGCGCTCCTGGTCCAGGCAACGCATTGCGATTGATCAAAGGATTAGAGGCTTAGACCGTGATAACGTCAACTACAAAAGGGGTGATTAACATGAACTACGAAGGTGTACCTACGGCTGCACGAAACATGGTCCATGTTGATGACTTAAAAATTGCAGTACCGCTAGGCCATTAACTAGTCCATCTAAGACCATTCGCAGTGGTCACTACCCTAAACCTTCTGGACGGAACGTGACTTCTCAACTAATAAACTTAAAGTAACAAAGACTAAACTAACCGAAATAAACAAGGGATTAACAATATTAATTAATGTACCTGACTAATCTAAGCCCTAAACTAATAACGTCACTTGATACGGGATTAATGGTTAGTACGGTATCGGAATCTCTACAACAATAAGGATGGAACTACAGGGTTGTTTCTCGACAGTACAACAACATTCGTCCTAAATTTAGTTTACAGTTACAACCTTTATTTACTAATATACACTAAAGACCAGGAGTACAGCAGTTGCACGACAACACGTACTAGAAGCTCTTGTCAACAGAATTATTTTAGCTTCTCTAGTTAATTAACCCAGATGGATTAATCCCGAATAAGAAATATATCCTATTTTGTCCAGGTATGAATTAAATCGTTTACAAGGCCAGAGCAAGCACGAACGTTTCCGTGAGAGACATTAGAATGCCTTTGTGTATAAACCTAGTTGTGTTTTCTAACACGTGCATTTAGCCTGGCAACGGTGTGGCTCCTTTGTTGAAGTGGTCACATCCGTCTCTTAATATACTGTCTATAACTTCGACACAAGATCAAGTCTTTCCTGAATTATCAATAACTTCACACTACTTGAAGATAACTTCACACTACTGGAAATAATAAACACGCTTCACTCTAAAGAACTTTGTGCCTTGCAACACCATTCGTTACGCACAATTAACTTTAGCTGCAGAAGCATTTGTTACGCACAATTACTTTTAATGATACGACAAAAGTACTTAGACGCATCGTTAACTAATAAAAGAAAGACACGATTGAACACGCAATTTTTTTTACTTATTTAACAACATGTACCCACAGAGTATGAAGAAAATAGTACGTAGCGACAATTTGTCCATAATAGACGAACTTAGAATGTGTTTTATTCCGTAGAATCGTTTTAATGCGTGGTCTAAATGCAGGTTTCTGAAGCATCCCCTAAAAAGCCCCAGAGCCAGTTGCAAAACTGGCAACATGTATTTTTCCTGTTCCTTAGGGTTCCCTCAACATATCTAAAGCAGTGGCTTGCTTTCAGCAATAAATGCCTACGGAAATACAGATGCTGCAAGACTAATACTCACCTTATTTGATTTAAAAAAATCCTCGTCGGCCTTCCATGAATACCACTGAACGAGGAAAAACTGTGTTCGGCCACCTTAATAAAATGCGTTATATACATTTTGCTCTTATAAAGTTCACCCAAAAACACCCGATTGTCATTTTACAACTACAGAGTAAAACAAAAGAAGCAAGGCTGGATACTCTACAGCACATTACTCAGTAGTGTACGTTTAACTAGTCTCAGATACTCAAGTAAAGTAGCTCAGACCACGAATCAGTAAACCGGTTGATATATTTTACGAGCAATAGTACGTACAACGCCGATCTTGTTATTTGGGCACTTGAAAACACTTTCAAAGTCCTGAAAGTGATTGCTGTCACGGTAACGCACTCTTGCAGAGAAAAATAATGTAGTTGGCAACAATGAAAGAATCGCATGCTTACTCTTCATTTCTCGAGTATTGGTGCCGATGGCATCGCAGAAGATCAGAATATAAAATTTCTGCTTTAAGATTGAGGAAAACTGTACATCGAAGTCTTGAGAGTGTGTTATGAAACATTTCAAAGGGATAACTTAAGTTAGTTTTATTAAAATTATTAATTGGATATTTGGGAGCGCCTCTTCCCATACCCATATCTACCTTTTAGTTTTAATAGAAGGCATAGCAAACATTCGCTTGCTTCTTAAGTTGTATTGAGAAGTATTTTTGTGCGCAGGCAGCAGGGTAGCTAATTTATGCAGACCATTACTCTCTTTGAGTGATCAGAGTTACGCATAAGTCTTCTAGTCTATCGATAAGCGTTGTTAAATTTGTATCTTCCAGCGCTTTCCTATGTGATGATTCTGGATGCATAATCCTTAAAACTCGCCTCTGAACCCTATCAATTTGATCAGACAAATAGACTGGTAAACTAAAATGGAAAATAAGCTTGAGGGGCATATTCCAAGACAGAATGAATACATGGGCAGTACAATTGAATTAGAGAAATGTGGTCAATACCAGCGCGCTTAAGTTGCCTAAGCAAATAAATTCGCTGAGAGGCTTTCGCAGAAATTTTGTCAACGTGGTCATTCCACTTTAGGTCATCCCTTATAGAAACTCCTAATATTTTAGACAATTTAATAGTTTAACAAAACAAATGGGAGCTTTGATAATTTGTTCTCCACATTCACCATCGTTCATGTAATCGTCCAGATATTTTAGTTCAAGCATTGGCATGAGTTGACAGAATTTTGGGTTGGGTTGAAAACAGTCCTGAATATGTAAAAACAAAGAGTTGGAATAAGAGTTTGCTAATTATGGTTGTAGAGTTCAAGCCATAGCTTTTTCGTTGGAGACCTCGCTCCCAACTATACACTGAAAAGAAATGTTGACTTTTCTGAATTCTTTTTTGATAGGGCACCAAGAACCAAATTCTCCCAAAACCAGACCAGGTAGGGTTTTTAAAGTGTAGTGAGCTTCTTTGTTCCTTTCAAAAATCTCTGTTCCACTGTTAGTCTGTTAGTAATCAATATGTGAGCAAAAACGTGATGGGACTTGACGGATGTCTACTCACGCAGGTTTTTTTTTTTTTTTTTTTTTCTTTGTGTGTGTGTGTGTGTGTGTTTAAGAATCCAGGAGGTGAGTATGTATGGCCGGATGACTTAAGTGTCTTTAGGTGAATCATCTGGCGTAACGGACTAACTTATGAATTATGAGTTGGCTGATCTGCCACAAACTAGTGAAGTAAGATATAGTCCAGTCCTTTCATGGTAGGACTAGCGTCTTTGCTCATTCCCAAGGGTATCTAGCCGTGGAACCTCCGCATGATTCCATAAGTTCTGCATCAACAACTTCAGGCTGCAAAGAACGACTTGACTGGCATATCTGGCACCAACAATATATCCCAAAAATATCTGGCGAACCATCAATATATACAAAAAAGATGGAAACTCTCATAAACTCTCTTTGGAGGTGAGAGGGCAGAAAGAAAAAAAGGGTTTGTTTGCACATCAATTGTTACACTAAACGTCAGAGTGTATCTAGGTGTCTTAGGATTCATACTTTTTACTTTTGTTTTTCTTTTTTCTACTAGACAGCTTTCCTTAAGCCCGCCTCGATCAGCATTTGCTATCTGCGGGTCCCTAGTTTTGTGTTGTTTTGTTTGTTTGTTTGTTTTTAATTTAAACTTGATTGTGGGGAGTGGGCCCCCACATCATCACGCATGCTGTAAGTGAGGAAATAGGCATGCAAAAATGCAGTCGAGTTGATAGAGTGATGGAGCCTACTGCTAAAGAGTACTGATCATGCTCTAATAAGCGAGGAGAGGTTTCAAAAAAACAAAATTGTTGACCAACGTCTTTTGGTGACATCAATTGCGTTGTCACATTCCGTCTTCGCCCTGGCCCCTGTAGAGAATGTAATTTTCGCCGGATATTAAATTTATATTCGTATAAATATATTTTCTACAATATAACTTGAAACGCAATATCTGAAGCTACTACAGACTCAACATCTCATGTTAATGAGAACATAAGGATGAATAAGTTAAACTTAACGGCTCTCATCCTTTCTTGAAATTGCCCGAGTGGCCATTGACGCAAGATCATTTCAGCAACGTCTGTAAATACAATTAAGATTATTCGTTAATTTGGTCATAACGTTCAAAATATTTAATACATCTCCAGTCGTTTTTGAGTAGAATGTTTCAATTTTCACTACCTTTTTAGAAGGCATCCTGGCACGATAAAATGAAGAGGAGCATGACTGAAATTGTTGCTTGTCTTTGGCATGCTACGTCACGCAAAATGTTGTAATCTCATGACGCCCAAAATGCCCAAAAATAGAATGAAACATTGAAATGACCACTTAAAACTGTTGAAAAACATAAAAGAAAGAGAAATTATGGGGGACAAAAAGGTACAAGATTGAAACGGATTGCATTTGGTCAATCTTGCAAAAAGTCGGCTCGACGTTTTTGCAATATACCACCAGGATAAAGTTCGTTTCAGCTCAGAATCATCTCGTTTGTGACTTAACGATAATTTTATCAGTAAAGGATTTTCCGTCACTACCATTTTCGAGTTTTAAACTTGTGATTAATTAAGGTTTTCCCAGAAACACCCTCAAATAACGTGACATGGCCCCTTGAAGTTTTGCTCTCAAATTGATAATACCATACAGTCCGTATTCAAAACTCGCGGCCAATAAATCATCCTTTTGCCTTTGTGCTGATCATCCTCACTAGCCTCACTTTGGCAGAAAAAGTCTTTTGGATTTTCCTTTGCTAACGAGGCTAGTGAGGATAATTAGCACAAAGAGAAAAAAATCATTTATGAATACGGTCCATAGCAATATCTGCTAAATCGCTTGGTTCCTTTAAGCTCTAATAATTGAAGAAGAGTACTAACTTTGCTTTTCCAAATTCGGCCTCGAATGGCATATATCCTGCGCGTTGAAAAATTTGCAACCATGCATGGTTCTGTTTTTTACAGCTACCAGAGCGATAGAGTGGTACTACATCGTCGGCCCTTTTTCGGCTGTGGTGTTATCAGCATTAATCATCTGGTTCCTTTGCAAACGACCAATGACAGGTACATATCACCGCATCTTTAGTTAAATAGTGTTACATGTTTCCATGTAGGTATTTGTGATCTCGTGGAGCAGTGTAATACATCGGAAAGGTTATTTTCTATGTTTTTAGTGTAGTCCTAGTCGTAGTCTTAGGCCTAGGGCAAACGTCGAATCTAAAGTCGCGTCGAATACATTTAAATAGGCGCGACAAAGAGTCGACTTCATTTCAGCTTGGTAGCAAACGTCGCACCTATTTCACCAGTTGGCTTCATTAAAACACAGGAATAAGCACGCGCCCCCGTGCTATTCACCCGAAGCGCTGCTAATTAATGCTAGTAGTTGTAAGCGAGATGCCGGAACATAGTGCTCGCAAGGCCTTACTTTGGCAATTAATTGCAAAACATAGGCAGAGAAAAAGGGCTTTCCATCCATCGACCTCCTCGTTTTGTTCGAAAACAGAACACTGGTTACAAATTGGTATTTTGCACTTTAAGCACTCGTATTTTGTGTTCATAAAACACGAACAGCACATTTCCATCCTGCTCGAGCTCAAGTGCGATGTCTTCAATGCCTTTCTAAATCTTGCTCTTTCCAGTCGAGACATTGTCTTCGCACTGCGCATGCTCGTCAGGGGGGAAAATAGTGTTTGGCAGATGGGGGAGTATGTATTTTTGTGGCATTTGCCCAGTCTATCACATTTAAATAAATTATTTTGTAATTTGCATGTTTTATGAATTGAGTTCGGCGCGTGTTTGGAGCGACGTTTGCCGGCACGCCGAGCCGCTGTCGCATTATCCGAGTTGGCAACTCGAACCTATGCTAGAGTCGAATCGATTAATTTGAGTCGAATTTAATTGCAGCAAACGTCGCATCATCCATGCGCCTATTTCAAAATAAATAGGTTCAATGAATTATATTCGAGTTAGATTCGACGTTTGCCCTAGGCCTTAGTCGTAGTAGAAGGCCTAAAGCATTCGCGATTTCGTTGGTTGTCATGACAATTACCAGCCTTCCTCTTCGGCATAAAGTCATGTTTACTTGGTCTTATAATCTCAGTCTTCAAAGAACGTGGTATATTCATTCGCACCAACTATATATTTCCTTATTTTGTCTTCACATGATCTTTACGTCCCTGTACTGAGCAGCCACAGCGAGGTAAGTCAATTATTATTTTTTGGTCAACTCACTTGTACATATCAAATGAAAGATATTACAATTGAACCCACTGGGAACTCGGAAAAATCCGAGCCCCAGATGGGATTCTAACCCACGACCCTCCGTGATCTTGTACTGAGCTACTGGAGACTCTATGGTTTGCAACCGTGAAATGTGGGTATTTGACTCGAGCTGTATCACGCAGCCACAGAGTCAATTAGCGACTGACAGCATAGCTCATAACTGCATCGCGCAGTCACATTGAGAGCATCATTGAAATCCAGTTGCCTGTATTTCTGTGAACCATGGGGCCAACCAACCACCAAAGTGAGCAAATGTGAGAGAATGGCTAGCACATATCAAATAGACCATATTCGTATTCTCGGTATTGGACTGGAACTAGCTTGTAATGCAGGCTAATGCGGGGGGAATATATTAGAAAGTATTTGCATTTGAAAAGATTCCCCCGCATTAGCCTCCATTGCAAGCTAGTTCCAATTGAACCCACTGGCAACTCGGAGCCCATCTGGGGATCGGCTTTTTCCGAGTTCCCAGTGGGTTCAATTGTAATACCTTTTACCCTAATGTAATTTACATGATTCAGTGCACTAAATGTAATCTTCAGTACATCGGAGAGACCAAACGTCGTCTTAAAGACCGCTTTAATGAACATAGGCGACCTATTATAAGCCCCTTTTGTAGTTATACCCCTACTGCGGTTTCACGACACTTCCTGACCAGTGGTCACGCGGAGGATCACATGATCCTTATACCGCTCGAACAACTTCACACTAGTCGTGACTCCATCAGAAAGGCTCGTGAGGCATTCCTCATACACAGAGGAAAAACACTGGAGCCTGCAGGCCTTAACAGAAGAGATGAAATGTAATAAAGTTTAGCTACCTTTTAATTTTCTTTTGTTTTTTTCATCTTGTTATCATGTATTATTCTTTCTCCTCTTTTTTATGCATTTCCGTTTTTATAACACATCACGTAGCATTTTTATGTCATTTCCGGTAAATATAAAGATCTTGTTACTAGCATTTATCCATTCAATAAACCTGAAGAAGGCTGGTGTTGGCCAGCCGAAATATTGCAAGCAACAACGCCTATGTTCACGTTGTCTTGACCAACCTTTGCAGGATATTTTCTATTTTAAAGTTTTTTATGGTGTGGTCACGATCTATTTTGATCCAACGTAGAGCAAGTTTTGATCGTACACGGTTTTTGCAGTGGTTTAATCCTTAAAAAGTTATTTGATATGTGTTAATCATTCTCTCACATTCGCTAACCCACTTGTAATACACAATAATGCACTTTAAAAGAAATAGAGACCTTTGCTCAGTCGTTCTGATCTCATATACTGCTCATTTGTCTAAAGTGAACGTTAACGGTAATAATAGAATCTCGACAGACCTCGAAATTCGGTCGTAAGAAATGTTTCCAGCAAGATAGAAATGACTTAATGATTCTTAAAAACAAGAAAAAAACTAGTCTCAAAAACTGGTGCAGACGGGTTAACGACAAGCATTTCCTCATTCCACAAGGTCATCTACCGCTCTCTCTATTGCTTTTGTTTTTGTATAAGGACGATTTTACACTCTATTCGATTTCCTTTTTCTGTTTTCTATCTCGTAAGCAATTGATCTCTTATTTATTTATTTGTTATTCTTTGTAGACAACTTATATTTTTTAACCCAATACTCCACAATACAACCCTACTTTACAATATACTGCACTGCACTGCACTGCACTGTATTGCAACGCACTACACAAGACATTAGCTAATTAGAGAGCTTAAGCAGGCGATGTTTTTCTCAACATGGACGTTGACCGGAAGTGATTTTTTTATGACGTCACACGTCCCAAACATCAAGTCAAAAATGTCAAAAATGGGTATTTGCTGTCCGTGGTGAAATGAAAAAAAAAAACGCGGAAAGGTAGGTTTATTTGATGTGGAATAACTCTATTAATTTATTCACTGATTTTGATTTTCTTTTATTCCTGCGTATACAATGGACAAATCAACTTTATATTTCCTGTCATTCACCAAAGAAATTTAGCTCAAAACGCTATCTACACTTGAAAGAAACGTTCTTAATAGAAGGATTGACACCACAAAATTTATCACGTAGCAGAAATGTTATGGTACCATGTGAAACATCAATTATTGCTAAACAAGATGAAATCATTTTTTTTGACGTAACAAGTTATCAGGGCAACAGAAAAGCTTTGCAAAAAACACCCTATATTTTTTATTATTAATGATGAAATGGTATATGAAATGAATCATATGAACTGCGGATATGAGATCAAGTGAAGCTATGATCTTCGCAGTTACGAACGCAATTTTTACAATTGCGTAGAGAAGCCTGAAAATTTCAGGACTTCAACGGGGTTTGAACCCGTGACCTCGCGATTCCGGTGCGACGCTCTAACCAACTGAGCTATGAAGCCACTGACGTTGGGAGCAAAATGACCAGCTCCCAACGTCAGTGACTTCATAGCTCAGTTGGTTAGAGCGTGGCACCGGAATCGCGAGGTCACGGGTTCAAACCCCGTTGAAGTCCTGAATTTTTCAGGCTTCTCTACGCAATTGTAAAAATTGCGTTCGTGACTGCCAAGATCATAGCTTCACTTGATTTTTTATTATTGCAGAAAAGTGTCCAGCAGGCCAAGAAGAAACTCTCTGCAAATTAAAAAAGATCATCAAGATTAAAAAGATCATAGCTTCACTTGATTTCATATCCGCAGTTCATATGATTCATTTTATATACCATTTCATCATTGTTTCATTCCTCACGGGAGCATTAGAACCCACAAATGACCAGCTCCCAACGTCAGTGGCTTCATAGCTCAGTTGGTTAGAGCGTCGCACCGGAATCGCGAGGTCACGGGTTGAAACCCCGTTGAAGTCCTAAATTTTTCAGGCTTCTCTACGCAATTGTAAAAATTGCGTTCGTGACTGCCAAGATCATAGCTTCACTTGATTTTTTATTATTGCAGAAAAGTGTCCAGCAGGCCAAGAAGAAACTCTCTGCAAATTAAAAAAAAAATTCTGTGGAGCGGATTTAGAGCTACCTTAAATTTTCAATTATTTAAGGTGCCTCTAAATTCGCTGCACAGATCACATTTCAGAAATAAGAATGAGAGTCACCTAGTTCGTTTTTGAGATATGAGCAGCTAAAGCTAAAATATGGGGTGTTTTTGCAGGGCTTTCCTGTTGCCATGGTAACTTTTTTACTTCAACTAAAATGACCGAATCTTTTCAGCAATAATTGGTGTTTGATATGGTACCATAACCTGAATAGCATTGCTTTAAGAGATAAAGCCTGGAAAGAAATGATTCATTTTAAATCTTACGCATGTGAATAACCACCTGTACAAGAAGTAAGTTCAAGCCTGAGTGCGAAGGCATTTGGGTTGCAAAAGAAGTTCTTAGGGGTATCTCCACATAGATATCTTCCCTGAACGCAGAAAGTTTCTAGCCCTTGCTTAGAGATATCAAGTCGGTACTGCCAAATTCCTCATGTTAACTGTTTTGCCTTTTGGGCTGTCTTTGGCTCCCAACACTTTCTCAAAAAAATTAAAACCTTTTGGTGAAAAGTTGCCCGGCGAAGGAAAACCAATCGTTTTGTTCTTTGATGACGGTTTGGGAGCGAGTCGTTCTGTCTCACGAATTAATATATGTAGCTTAAAAGATCACGCTGATTTGTTGAAATTTGGTTTCTTGCCTATCGAAGAAAAGAGTGTTTGGAAGTCATGTCAGACGATTGTCATTTCAGACGGCTTGGAACGGAAATTAACACCGCCGATTGTATTCTTGCTGCCACGGACAAAAGGATCTCGAGCCTTCTTGTTGACATTAATGATCTTTAAGGAGGAATACGGGGACTCATCCATGTATGCAACGTATCTATGTTGATGTTGAGAAATCTGTGCGCACTAATTTATTCTGCTCAATCGTGGCTTGATCATGTAAAATTACGTCAAGTGAAGGCGTGGAATTTGAGTTAGATTTCTGGCAAGTGATCTTTTGTAAATGCAATGGCATTCCAATCTGGCCGGTTAAATAGAGGCCATCGAAAATGGGGTATTCTGACGCATCCAGCGTAGAATGTGGTGGTGTAGTCGTTACCGCGGTAAAGGCGTTTGATCAGAATTGGTCTGAAGCTGAGTACAAAGAAAGGTCCGGCACTTGTCGCTTCATGCTTTGGCAGAAGATTTGAAATCACAAACTGTGCCATGGTTCACAGATAATTATTTTATCAATTGTAAGCAAAGGATCCAGGGTCCTTCGATTCCAGAAATTGTCATCGAACATTTTTCAGTAATATATGTTAACCGGAATCACCATAGATGTTAATTGGAGTCCCAGATCTTATCTATGTGGCGGACGAAATCAGTAGAATAATAGATTATGATGATTACACCATCACTGATGACGACATATTTAAACTCTTAGATAAAGTGTGGGGTCCCCTTAAGTTTGACTGTTTTGCGTGTCTAATATACAATGATAAACTGGCGTAGTTTAATTCAAAGTTTTATCGGCCAGGCTCGAGTGGTGTCAACGCATTTTGTTAAGACTGGGCTTCTGTGAAAAAACTGCTTATTCCCTCAAGGGGGGTGGGGGGCTACTGAGAGGTTTTTTTTTGGTTTGAGGCTGTTGAGATTCTTTCGTAAGGTCGAAGGAGTAAATGAGAGGAATTGAAGGTGGAGAACAAAGAGAGTAGCCAGGGCTTGCACGTGGGACTAAACTACAACGAGGCTTAAGGTTTCCAAGAATCTAGGACTGTAGATTAAGCTTAATTTTTCCTTAGCTTTGTAGTGTCAATTCATTCAGTAAACTCGTGCGCTCAACACCAAATTCAAGCTCCTTCTTTATCTGTCAACATGTATGAGGTCTTTGCTGACCAATGCGCTCCTGTAACGACACTGTCGACATGTATGCCTCTCATTGGTAGTGAAGGCAAAATATAGTATTTCTGACAATGAAGCGAAGCGTAATAGACAGAGATATTTAATTTGCCGGCACGGACAGGATGATTGACGTCGTGCAAAAGGGATTATGGGTATACGTGTCAGATATATGTAGTAGATTGTTACGATTTGAAAACCTTTCTAAGTCAGCAACAATTCACTTCCCAAGTTTAAGTGTGATTTAAGAGTTGGTGGGGGTATACGTTCCTTTTTTTTTTCCACAAAGTGCTTTTGGCTTTTCTTATCCAGTGGTGTCGCAATAATTTATATCACTGTGAATTGGTTTGTCTCTGGAGACACATGTCTGCATTGTGGCATATGAGATGGTGAGCAGTATTCGTTTTGTCAGTGTTCCTACAATAAACGGGCGTATGAGGTCTTTGCTGAGCTATATGCCCCTGTATCTACTCTGTGGTATGCGTCTCATTCATTTGGTAGTGAAGGCATAATTTTACTATATTCAGGATCCATTCAGAATTACCCATAGCATCTCACATCCAATTTATAGCGTGTGTAGGTAAATTGAAGGTTTCAAGGCGTGTTTTCTTACAATAAATTAATTGAGAAAATGTTTATCGTCTCTTACCAATCCTTGATTGTAACTTTTAAAAAGCATATCTCTTGTCTTTCTGAAATAAATATTGATTCAGTCTTAAGAAAGAAACAAAAATGCTTCACAACTAGCGAAATCACTAATGTGACATGCTTAATGCAAGCAAGTCAAGTCACGGACGTCGGTCTCGACCCAGTTTCTCTTCGGCTACTTGGCAAACGTCTCGTGCGTAAGCTCTCTATGGTATACTCTACGTATGACGCTCCGTTCTGTAAACAGCATAACTAACCACAAGCAAGAGAGAATGAAGGCAGAGAACACATCTCCATGCCTCAGCTATTTTTAGCTTCGCGCCATGGTCGCACCGCCAATGACAACCGATCAGGTGTTTTCCTCCAAATAGCCGTGCATCTTGACCACGGGCTAAATTGAGATTGAAAAGAATTATCATTAGAAGAGGCCAATATATGATGGAGATGTTCTGTCCCCTCATCCTCAGACAAAATGAAGGAGAGAGAGAGTGTAGGGGGCTTGGCCGGGATACGTGAATTTCACAAAACATATTTCAAGATCAAAATTCTGTTCCCCAAGAAGTGCGCGATTATTAAGCATACATGTTGTGAACTTATCTGGCATTGTAAAATGGCATCTGTTGGATATTAAGTATGGCTTTCTTAGTTAGTTTCGAACTACGGGCTTTGGGGCATCATACACCAACCTCCTTGTTTCTGCAATTCTGAACGTCATTTCGAAGTCTTTTGACTTTGCAAACGTCTTGGGGAACACACACCCGTTTTCGTGACATAGCCTAAAACTAACATATTCCAAGAGCTAGATTTTTCTCTTGCTTTCCGCTAAGTGGTTTCTGGCATTCGAACTACATTATTTGCATCATCCTTGGGAGTGTTCCCGCATCAAATAAGCAAACCAATTACGCTTTTGGAAACTTGCTGTGACAAAACGAAAAATAGTTTTGGCGAGCGGCAAGCAACCCATCATTGGAAAATGAGAGAACTAACACTCAACATTTCTGGATTAAAGATCACGAGGTGCCGAGGAAGAACATGAAATGGAGGTGTTGAATGTTGAAGTGGACGCATGGGAAATATCGCGTCGCCAGATTGCACTTGAGGAGGTCATTGGTTCAGGAGCATTTGGAACAGTTTGGCGAGCAACCTTGAGTCGTGAAAATGGAAAACCAGGCATACGTTTTGTTGCAGCAAAGTGCTTTTCTCGTAAGTACCATTCGGCTTTGTTAATTTATAGTTTTCACCGGATACCGTTTGGTTAAAGAGGACAGGGAAATTTTCCACTGAAATATCACAAGTGTTTTAATGAACTGCCTGTCACGTAGAGGCTTACAAAACCTCGTTCAACATGCACAATAAAAATATGTCGCAAAAGAAAGAAAAAAAATCCTCATTACTATATTTTATGAAAGGGTGCAGCAAAAATCATCAATTCTCAACCAACTCTTTCATAATCTATCCACCTTTATCTTAACCTCGAAACAAATGCGGAGATTACCAAAATAGATCACCTTCTCCTAACAGGTTTCCTACTCCTCTTCTCCTGCTTAATCCCTATTCATTGCAAGTGTGTAAAGACATTTTGTTCTTTAACTCTTATTTCAAACTTTCATGGCGACGTCTTGCCTCAAATACACCAGATTTTTACCCTCGTTGCACATTAAGGGATACAGTTCCTCATAAAATTCATAAATAAATAATGCTTTTAAACATTTTTGAGCCTATTTTCCACTGATAAATTGCAGTTGAAAATACGATATAAGATAGTTAAATACCCCCAACTGGTTGACAGAATGGAGATTTGAATCGATCAAGCACATTCGATTCTCCCTAAGCGTTCGAGCCCCAAACACTGAATCAGGAGCAGGCGTAGCTTAATTTACTGGTGTGCGTCTTTGACAGCCAAAGGTCACAAGTTCGATTCTCAGCGACTTATTTGTCTGCATGTTTTAACACTTTCCTTTAATTTGTGTAGCTAATTACATGTAAAATGGAGCACTGACAAATGGAGGGAGGGTAAGAAGCGCACCATCGGCTTCCATCGATATCAGCCTCCTATCCGAAGGAACAAACGGCATTAAAAGAAAAATGGACTTACTTTTATCACAATGCCTCACGACGTAAAGAAAATGAGACAAAGACAAGTCTGGGGAAACAACTGTGTTCTTAAGAGTTCATGACCAAGGAGGTAGAAATTCATGAAACACCCCACCAGTCATGTGTCCAATCTTATTGTACCCTGATGTCATTTGTTGTAGCCACATCTGGAGATGAAGGAAGAGCCGCTCTGATGAGAGAAATCGGGTTGGGCAAAGTTATTGGAGACAGCCCTCAGCCGAATATTGTTCAATTCATAGGCTGTGTCACCACCCAAAGTAAGGATGTTATTGCAACTGCTAAATAGAAACAGCTGTGAGAAATTTGCACCAATAGTACAAGACCGTTAGTGAAAACCTTATCAATCGATGATATTCAGGGCTAAATCTGTCTATTTAAGCAAATAGTTTGGGAAATTCTGGCCCATTTCGAGTAATGAGAAAATGGCCGTTTTCACCACATTTCCCAAGAACAAACTAAACCCTCTTAACGTCAAGTTCACTTTCAACAATTGCAAAGCATAAGATCAAGAAACAGAAAAACAGAACAATTTGCAAAAAAAAAGGTGAATCATCAAAGCAATGCCATGGAATAATGACAAAAGATATGACATTTGTTTTTCAATCTGAAATGCAAACCCTTGAAGCTGATAGTTTTAGTTAAAATGCGAATGGTTGGCTGTATAAAACGGTCATGTGCCTGATTTCACACTTCTTAAGAGAACCCCCTTGGAGGTATTTCATACAAGAAAGTATTGGAAGCTTTGGTTTATTTATTTATTTATTTATTTATTATTATTATTATTATTATTATTATTATTTATTTTTATTATTATTATTATTATTTTTTTTTTTGCGAGAAACTGACTCAGGCTGCAAAGACCACCAGGGAGAAATAAATAATTTAATGGAATTGTACATTTTGCATGACAATTGTATATTTTATCTTTAAAAATATGTTATAAATTTTTAATCATCTCTTACTCACTATACTTTCTTCAGCGAAAGTTTTTCACACAGTTCTTTCCATTATACAGAGAAATTATACAAATATGTGGAAATTATGAGTAACGTTGATTAATATATATATATTTTTTTAATTAATATTATTATTTAATTCATGTCTCTTTTTCTTTTTCTCACTTTTACATTTATTCTTGGGTAACATAACCTTTAACTTGGGGAATGTGTAGATATTCGCCCTTTTCTTCATTTTCATCCCCTCTGCTCATTCAAGGTGAGCCGCTAATATGCGATGCTGACAAAGGTGGTTGACCAAACTGTGATCTTCCAACACAGAGCCACGCACTAACTGCTTTATTTGTTTACTTCTTAAAAGCGTCTAAACGTAATAATGATAGATCCCATATCCACCTTTCCGAGAAGCTAACAGTTTGAATGCAGCATTATAGAAGTTGTCCAAACTCTGTGTAACCTTTACAGTACAGCCAATTTTGATCATGGAGTACTTACCCTGTGGGGATCTTCTGGGGTACCTGAGAAAAAGCCGTGGAATTTTCGACAAACATTATCGCGGAAAACTAGCAGTAGCGCCACTGAAGACCTATGACCTATTGTCATTTTCAAACCAGATTGCTACTGGAATGGTGTTCCTGGCATCCAGAGGGGTATGTGACACGAAGCAAGCATGTCATACGATATGGTACTATTGTTGCTTATTGTAATCTTTCACAGATTAAGATTGTATCTACGAAATGCATCATGCGATATGCTTACTCCTTGTAGTGTTTGACATTATGTAGAAAAAAATGTGTGATCATTTTGCTATCATATTCTTATATCGAAAAGAAATGGATTGCTGTAGGTGACACGTACTAGCGTGCGCTTTAAACACTGGGTTTCCTACATTGGGATAACGCTGGAGAACGATGCACCGACCTATGCCTTGATATTACATAGTGTGATATGCCGCCGCCGTGGTCGTCATGATAATTTTACAGTCATCTTTGTAAGTCAGTAATTGGGGAACATTGGCTATAGCTCAAACAGACTACGTTATTTTCTAATCATATTAGTTAATTAACAATTATTGGATTCGGTTTTCCCATGGTAGGCCAAAGTTTGTGTTATCTGCCGAAGCCGAAAGCTGAGGCGGATAACACAAACTGATGCCTTGATAATTATCGCTATCATGCAAAAACCGAATCCAATAATTGTTTTATTATGCGTATTCCTGAGTTGCATTTGTAAAGGCAAGAGGATTGACTCTCGGGGAAGATTGCGCATGCGGGCCCATAATGGCGGACGTGTTTTTTGTAGCTCTGGCCTTATTGACTTTAATATGATGTAAATCTTGAAATTGAGCGGGCCCTCCGTCGTTCGAAATAAATATGACAGACGATTTGTCGGGGAACAAATTTAAAAGACGCCGGGAAGAAGGATCGCAGACCGATGAAGACTTGAGCGGACATTGCTGCGACTCGTCTTTGCCTGAGCAGGTAGCTGAAATCAACTCCAAGCTTGATAAGCTCTTAAATGTCGTCTCTGAATTTGATTCCATGAAATCGCGGCTTACTGAACTGGAAGAAGAAAACAGAAAACTGAAGGAGGCGTCAGAGTACGCTGACAATGAAATATCGAATCTAAAAACAACCAGCGTTTACACATTTGCCAACATGGACGCCGCGACTAGGGAGTTGAATGGTTTGAAGGAGGAGGTTGAAATTCTGAAGCGTCGCAATATCAAATTAGAAGCTTATATCAGGAGAGAGAACATGAGGATTTTTGGAATTAAAGAGTCTGCTGGTGAAACAAATGAGAAAACTGAAGAACTTGTCCGCACTATGTTGACAGAGAAGATGAAGATTCCAAGTGATTCTGTGGACGATATTCGCTTTGAACGGGTTCACCGAATGACAACGCGGGTGAACTCCACGAAACCAAGGGGAATTATCGTAAAATTCAGCTTCTATCAAGATAAGGAATATGTATGGTCCTTTGTAAGAAACCTCAAAGATTCAGGAATTGGAATGGCAAATGATTTTCCCAGAGAGATCGACAAAATACACGAAAAACTCTATCCGGTTTTAAAATCGGCAAAGAAGGCAAAACAGACGGTGGGCAGACGGTGGGCTTCAGCAACAAGGCACGCCAAATGAGTAACTCTGTGTGTGTATTTGTATATTTATTATTTGTGCTTAATTTATCTTCACCATTTGTCCTTTCTGAGAATCACTATCGAGATCATATCTCTTGTTTATGTACTAGTTTAAATAACACTTTGTGGGTAAGTTGTGTCTTCATTGTTCCTGCTTTTGCTCTGTTACGATTCCTACAACTCTTAATGCAAATCGCTTTGATCACGGTACATCAATTTTTTGCCTATTTTCTCACCGTTTATTACATGTTGTTGTTCTTAGTTTATCAAGGCCTTCTGCAATCTAAATCTAAATTTATCTCAAGAGCACTGATTAGATGACTACTGACTGAGGCTTTCAAACTAGTTTCTTTAAACGTGAGGGGCATTAGTAATTTTCGAAAAAGAAGAGCTATTTTCACTTGGTGTCGGAAAAGAAAGGCTGATTTTATGTTTTTACAAGAAACACATTCGAAGAAAGACATAGAAATATATTGGAAAAATAAATGGGGGGCCGAGGCAGTTATGTCACACGGTTGTTCAAATTCATGTGGAGTTGCGATCTTGTTCAGAAAGGGTGTCGATTGTGTTATTCACACCAAGATTCTTGATCCCCTGGGGCGTTACATAATTTTAAAAGCAGCCATCAAGGACAAAATGTATATCTTGATTGATATTTATGCTCCTAACAAAGATAAGGACATCACTTGCTTTTTCAATAACTTATTGATAACGCTGCAAAATGAAAACCTGGACGAGGAGGAGAATATTATTGTGGGTGGGGATTTCAATTGTCCCCTTAACGCACTCCTTGATAAGAAAGGAGGAATCATGATTCCGAGGAAATCGGTTGTTGCAAGTATCGGCTGTAAACAAAGTGAACTTGACCTCGTTGGTATCTGGAGAGTTAAAATCCTTCCAATAAAAGTTACACGTGGAGTCAGAAATCACCGAATATATTTTGCCGTCTAGATTACTGGTTAATTTCTAATAATCTACAACATGATTTAGTTAAATCCGTCGATATAATTCCGGCTATCAAAACAGACCATGCAGCGATTACATTAGATCTCCAAAACAGCGACAATGAAATTAAAGGACCGGGTTTTTGGAAGCTGACTTGTGCTCTTCTGGAAGACGATGATTATATCAATGATGTTACATCGAAGATACCAATTTGGCTTGCCCAAGGTCGTCAGGATTTGTCCGATGACCGCATCATTTGGGATTGGTTGAAGTATAATATTAGAGCCCATGCAAAACAACATTCAAAAAGAATGGCGAGAGAAAGGAATGGGAAAGAAAACCGTCTTGAAGAAGAATATGCTAAAGCAAAACAGGTTTTTGAGGCAGATCCTAGCAACACCAATTCAAATATCTTGAATGGTGCTAAAGAAAATTTAGAAGCATTCTACGACGAGAAACTAGACGGAGTCATCATACGTGCTCGCGCTCGTTGGCACGAACACGGGGAGAAAAGTTCAAAATATTTTCTTAACCTAGAAAAAAGGAATGATATTAAAAAGCACATGAGGAAACTAAAAATTAGCGGCGTGATCACGACAGATCCCTTCAGTATATTAGCCGAACAAATGCGCTTTTATCAAGAATTATACAAGAGCCGAAACAGCAACAATACTGACGGGGCGCAGACAATAGAATCCTTTTTACACTCTCTTAACATCCCTGTTCTAACAGAAGAACAGAAGTTGTCATGCGAAGGTGCAACTTCTCTGGAAGAATGCGCCTCGACACTAGATAGTTTCCATAATAACAAAACCCCTGAAAACGATGGAATTCCGATCGAATTTTACAGAAAATTTTGGCCTATTATTGGTGAATCTTTCACTAAATGTGCAAATGAATGCTTTAAAAAGGGTGAGATGTCGCTTTCCCAAAAACAAGCAATCATAACTTTAATCGAAAAGAAAGGAAAAGACCGTTCGCTTTTAGAAAATTGGCGACCAATATCTCTACTAAATGTTGATGCCAAAATCATGTCAAAAGTGATAGCAGCTAGAATTAAAAATGTTCTTCCAAGCATCATTCACCATAATCAAACCGGATTTATTAAGGACCGGTATATTGGTGAAACAGTTCGGTCAATCTTCGATATTATGGAGTTAACAGTTGAAGAAAATATTCCTGGTCTAATGATTTTTATAGATTTTCAAAAGGCTTTCGACAGTTTGGAGTGGAATTATCTTTTAAACTGCCTGGAACATTTTAACTTTGGTTCTGAGTTTATTCGATGGGTAACAACCTTTTACAAAAATACACAAAGTTGTGTCATAAACAATGGTATCACTTCAGATTATTTTACCCTTCAAAGAGGAGTCAGACAAGGAGACCCTCTTTCTCCTTATCTTTTTGTGATTGCAGCTGAAGTACTTGCAATTGCAGTTCGACAAAATAAAGAAATAAAAGGTATCCGGATCGGTAAGGAGGAGACAAAACTACTTCAATACGCCGATGACACGACAGCAGTCCTCTCTGACATCAACTCAGCCCGCGCGCTTTTTAAACTCCTAGACGATTTTCAGAAGCTATCAGGCCTAAGAGTTAACCCTATAAAAACAGAAGGAATGTGGATTGGCTCCTCGAGACAAAATAAAACCAAACCACTAGGTATCAAATGGCCAGACGAACCAATCAAAGCGCTTGGCGTATATTACTCCTACGATTCAAAATTGCTTCATGAAAAAAATTTTATTGAAAAATTAGACAGCATTAAGAATCTTGTTATCATCTGGTCTTCAAGGGGTCTTTCCATCTATGGGAAGGTGACCGTTATAAAGTCTCTAATTATTCCTAAGTTTGTTTACATTGCGTCACTTCTACCCACCCCTAAGGATGCTATTAAATAATTAAACCAGCTGTTATTTAAATTTCTATGGAAAGGTGTGGATAAAACAACTCGCTTGTCTGTAATAAATGAATATGAAAAAGGCGGCTTAAAATTGATTGATTTAGAGACAATGATTAAATCCTTAAGACTAGCGTGGTTAAAAAGAATATTCAGTGTAAACGATGGTGCGTGGAAAGATTATATACGTCATCAGCTTAAGCGTTACGGAGGTCTTTTCTTATTTCACTGTAACTACTATGTAAAAGATCATCCTATTTCCTCGCAGTTTTATGCTGAGATGCTCCAATGGTGGGCAGAATTTCGAGTCGAGTTTTCCACAGAAAAGGATTGGCAGGGCATAATATGGAATAATAAAGATGTTCGCATAAACAATGCACCTGTATTTTATGACATTTTTTGAGTATGGTATTATTTGCGTAAATGACCTACTTTTTGATTTGAATAACTTAAACTCGTATAATATAATTTCTAAACATGTTGGTAAAGTTAACTTTTTAACTTGGGCAGGTCTTCGCCATGCTATACCTCCTCATTTAAAAATGAGTAATTACACTTTTATGACAAGCCCCCCTACATTAGCGATTAATGAAAAGGTTTTTAATGTCTTAAAAAAGACGTCAAAGGATTATTACTCGCTGTTGCTGAGCAAAAAAGCACAATTTCCTAGCGGGGGACTAACGCTAAAACATGAATTTGACCTAACCGGTGACGAACTGCAGAAAGCATATATTCTATCACATTCTGTTTGCTGTGAACCATATATTAGAGCCTTTCAGTACAAGGTACTTAACTCTATATTATATACTAATACCAAATTATACAAGATAGGATTTGCCACAGACGACAACTGTTCCTTTTGTAAGTCTCATCCCGGAACCCTAAGCAAGTTCTTTTTCGACTGTTTATACTCGCACACTTTTTGGAAAGAGTTTGAATTTTATTTTCATTCTATCTCAAAAGAACATGTTTCCCTTACTTTAAAAGATGTCATAATAGGCATTGTAGATTCAAAACGCCTCTTGCTAAACTATTTGTTACTGATAGCTAAGTTATACCTGTGGGACTGCAGAAGGACAAGCATGTTACCAGAAATAATTGGCCTAACGCATAAGATTAAAAATAAGTTTGAAATTGAAACATACGTTAATATTAAAAATAATACCTTAGATAAATTTAAACGCAAATGGACAATTAACTGTAATTTGTTGCTTAATATATAATATTTCTTTCTTGTAGGAATCATATTGTGTCATGGTTTAGGAAGTCATTGTAATTTTATTAGTAGGATTGTAATGTGATTAGGTATTGTGTAAGTAAAAGAAAAAGGAAACACTATATAATTAATTAAGGTATGTATTGTGTTTGTTATTAGTAACTTGATCGCTTATGTATTGTGTCTGTTATAAAAAAAAAAAAAAAAAGAGGACTGACTCATCAATTTCTTTGGATGAGCGGTAAATCAAAGAAAGTTTCCGCGGTTGGCAGTTTTCTTTCCTCTTCTCTGCTGGTTACTGTGTCAGGTGACGTCACTTCTGCATGCATAAAACTATTGTCTCTGTGTATGACGTCAATTCTACGTATATAAAATATATTGTCGATAGGTATGACGTAGGAGAAACAGAGCAAGCAAGAATTAGCTGCGTGCTTATAGCCAATCAAAATCGAGCTTGTGACACCAATGTATAATAATACCTAGTAACTAACTTCCTCTGAGTCATTTCGAGTACTAAGCTTTAACTTTGGACCCGCTTGCAGCCCTCTTGTTGATAGGGAAATGCAAATCGCACCTCATCACTACAGGTGGGATTACAGAACATATTATCCTATACGCGAGCAAGACTAACGTTGATTATTTGCTTTTTCTAGATTATTCACCGTGATCTTGCAGCACGAAATGTACTTCTTGATCAAAACCGTGTGTGCAAGGTCACTGATTTTGGGTTATCTTACCAGAACTTTAAATATGGACATGGCAATGCCAAAAAGGTGGGTTACATTATTGATGGATTCCCTTTCACTTTGTTCTCTGTGTACCTCTTTGACGTTCTGTTTTTAACACGAAAATGCAATGCTGTTTTCTCCCTAGGGCTGTATGCCAATAAAGTGGACGGCACCTGAGATACTCTTTGGAGATCCTGCAAATCTGTCAACCAAAAGTGATGTGTATGTGCTT
>NW_027179746.1:132500-142500 GCF_036669935.1 Montipora foliosa
GAGACGAACGTTAAACACGGCCTTAACAGCCCCAATACTTAACCTCACACCTATCAGGTCCCACACTTAAACTAGAAAAGAAAACTCCAGACCATCCAAGACTTAAACTAAGGCGAAGAGCCAGTGGGAAAGGCGACAGTGAAACGGCGGAGACTGTTCAAGTCAGTATAAGAAACAGCTAGAGCTTGGGGAGAAGGGTCGTGACGGGATAATTCCAGGACGTAAAACTTGAGCAACTTTCAAATAATGAGATGCCGTGGGAGCTTGGCGCCAATCGACATGCTCCATAACGTCTGCGAGCTGGCTACCCGGAAGGGCTAAGGTGATGGCAAAGCCTGCTCTAAAGCTGTGCAAGGTTTCTCCGTCGTAAATGTCTGCCTCTTGCAGATAGCCACGGAGTCGCGTCTGCAAAGTGGCTGAAAAAACCGAAAAAAAGAGCTCGAATAAAAAATATCTACAGGCTGCCAGCCCTCGAGTGGGACAGCCAAAAAGGCAAAACAAAACAAAACTCAACGGATAACGAAAGCACACAAGGGAGATTAAATAAAAATGGCAAAGAAGACGTGTAAGGACCCACCCAAGGGATGGCAGCCTGAGCGTCAGTAATCCGACTAGGGCATTAGACACCCTTTCAGGCTACCATTGGAAGGGATATGAAATAATTTGGGAGGACGCGCAACTGAAAACACAAATGAATGGGAAATACCGACATAAAATCATTGTAAACAAATTAAATAAACAAATTCGGGAGACGAGACACGCACATGGAAAAAACACGTGAAAATAAAGAATGGGTGTCCAGGGAATAGGACTAAACAATGGCTAAAAAATGCGGCAAAGCTGGCAAAACAAAATACCTTGAAAACAACAAGGCGAAATAAAAACGAAGCATAAACTTGAAGGGGCGAGAAAAGCCCTACAGAAAGCCATTGTTTGAGAGGCAAAAGATGATTGTAAACACAAGCTAACAAAGCCCGCGAAGCAATGGGAAGGGCAGCGAAAAAGCCACTAAACAAAAAACCCGTCGCGAGGGAAAAAATGCGGGAAAGAAAGAAAAACAAAACAAAGAAAGCATACAAAATTGAAGGGCAGGGATCGGAATGAAAGCACCTCGGAAACGCAAAGCTTGGAGAGCGTAAAAGAAACACTAGAAGTCACTGTAAAAGCCAATAATCGCATAAGCGAACAAAAAATCCCAAGGAAAATAAAATTGCACTGTTTTAAGGGCGAAACACACTGATAAAATGAACAAACTTGAGTGAAGGGCAGGGGAACTAAAGAGAGAAGCACTGCACAAAACGGGTGATAGCGAGGCGAAGCACACAAAACATGACAAATAAAACGTGTGCAAACTGGGCAAGGGAGCCGAAGGGAGATTAAAAGCAGTACACAAACCCGGTGTTTGAGAGGCGAAGCACACAAACATAAGAAACAAAAACGTGTGCAAAGCGGGTAAGGGAGCCGAAGGGAAATCAAAGACACTATACAAACCCGGTGTTTGTGAGGCGAAGGACACAAAAGACGACAAATAAAACGTGTGCAAACTGGGTAAGGGAGCCGAAGGGAAAATGGAAGCACTACACAAAACCGGTGTCTGCGAGGCGAAGCACACAAAGACACGACAAATAAAACGTGTGAAAACTGGGTATGGGAGCCGAAGGGAAATTAAAGCACTACAGAAACCCAGTGTCTGTACATGTGAGGCGAAGCACACAAAACATGACAAACAAAACGTGTGCAAACTGGGTAAGGGAGCCGAAGGGAAATAAAAGGCACTACACAAACCCGGCGTTTGTGAGGCAAAGCACACAAAACATGACAAACAAAACGTGTGCAAACTAGGTAAGGGAGCCGAAGGGAGATAAAAGGCAGTACACAAACCCGGTGTTTGTGAGGCGAAGCACACAAAAACATGACAAATAAGCTTAAAACGTGTGGAAACTGGGGAAGGGGCCGCGGGGAAGTAAAAAGCACTACAGAAACCCGGAGCTTGCGAAGAAAGAAGAAAACGGTACTAACAAACGGCCACGCGGAATAACAAGGCGAAGAGGAATCGGGGAAAACCAAAGCAGTAGAGCGAGCAAGTAACAAGAAATGAAATTAACACCTGCAAAGGAGCAGGGTCTTGTTGAGGATTGTCAACATTAGCTGGAGCAGCTGGAGGCTGAACAAGAGCTTGGTCGGCTGGAACTGCAGCTTGAACAGGAACCTGAGCGTCAACCATAACACGGTTCTGCCCAAGAAGGATTCTAACGCGAACTGGGCCGAAATGATATGCGGAGCTCTTATTTATACTCGCACTGCAAGGGACTGGCGCGAATAGGAGATGAAAATAGTTTAAAAGTTAAACAAAAAGTTTAGCACGTATGAAGTCCGTTTGGACGTTCAGGTTAGGTTTGAATTTCTTGATGTAAAGCAATTCAAACACGAAAAAATCAAATTTGCCTTGGCACTTTCTCATAATCTTGTAACGGCTCTCATTCAAAACATCACTCCTACCATGCGCTTCATGAAAATACTTGCCGATTGTCGAATTTTTTGTGTTCAACAACAAGTTGAAAAAGGTGACGGGCTGTTTAGCATCGCACAGATCACATACAAAATGATAAACAACGCATTGCTGATTGACAATTAATGGTTTGACTTCTTTAAGCTTGGGATCTAGCTGAAACTTGATCTTTGTATGATAGACTAATTCTGACTTTCAACCTCGTTTCAAGAGCTTTTCAATGAGGTTGTGACTATGTTGCTCTCGTCAGTATTTCTCTCCGCTATGCTTACTGAGTACTGACGAGGTTGACAGAGTCAGAATTAGTCGACCATTCAAAGATTAAGTTTCAACTAATGGATTGGCCCCACTTTGCAACCAGTTTTTGCAAGCAAGAACTTAGAACAAGATCTCAATTGAAACCTAAAGAAGCCAAACCGTCAATTGTCAATCATCCAAATGGACTTCATACGTGAGAAAATTTTTGTTTAACTTTTTTTTTAAGAAATGTTCTGTCGCAATTTTTTATTGTCAAATGTTTTTCTAAGTCACTTATTATTATTTTTTGTAATAACCAAAAAACTTTGCAGTCGTCCTACGGTTATATGCAATTAGTATTATTAGAAAATTTCTTTCGAGTTTTTATTTTTTTCTATGTGAAAGGAACAAAAAAAGAAGGTGACACACGCTAACACCAGTCCGAAGTGGCCATTAATTACGTGGTATGTTAACGTTAGCCACTCCATGCTGATGAGGCCCAGCAATGCCATACCAGCTGTCCATGGCTGCTAATTGTCCGGGCGAATTGGTTGTGCGCATGCGTGATGTGTTAACCACATTTGGTTTCACCTTGCTTTTATTTATTTATTTTTTGATTCAAATTTCTGGCGAATTTATATCTCTATCCAAAGTATTTTGGGCCTCGTATAACAGAAAGCATAGCAAAAGCAGCGCTTTCTTTTCTACAGGTCCTCGAATGTCTCCGCACTAAAATGCAAATTTAGTTAAGTTTTTTTTTTTTCGAAAATTATTTTCTCCCTTTCTATTTACAATTTAATTTGCATTTTTGGTTAATAAATAAATAACTCATTTATTACAAGTAGAAAGATTTTGGCAATAGCAGAACTTGGCCGTCTTTTAATTTCCACTTTTTTGCTTTAAGGTTTAGTTATTATTCACAACGAATACCATTTATATCTTCTCAAAGAAACAAGTAACAGATAAATTCTATATCAAGAACGTCTTTTATCTGTATAAGCACTAACCGTCCCTTACGTAAAGTCTGGGATAACGAGATACTTTCTCTTCGTCATGTTTAGTGTTTAATGCTATACTTTACCGGAGAGCTTTATATATCTTTCAATACGTTTCCAAATCAACATCAAAATGTCCGATCAAAAGCAATGGCATTATATCCATCACAAAAAGTCGCAAGACCTGAAAAGTAGAATCAAAGCATTTTGCAGCGAAAAACTATCCAAGCATAAACCTTCATGCGAAAGGGTTGAAGGAAGAATTACTGGAGATATAGGCTCCTCGTCTCCTCCTTTTCTATCATCAGATATAACTTGATGGAGATTTGCTGGCAAGAGGTCCCAATACTCCGCCCTGATTTCGTAAATATTTCCAAGAGGTTGCGCTCGTTCATCGCAGGAGAGGTAAGTAACAAGACGTTTTCAACGTGTTTTTTTTTTTTTCGCTCCCTGCATAAAGACTGATATTTTTGGCAAGGCTTTGCTTTGAGCGAGCTCTGTTTTCTTGGAAACAGATACTAATACCACATATGTTTGGGATAGTTTAGTCCATCCCTGTTGGACTAGGCCGTTTATTTAATGAGCATGGTACCTTCTAAGTAATAACCAAATATAGAAGGCATGATTCCAGCAAAGGTGAGGGCACACCCGCCATCCACAAGAAACTAAGAAAAGAGGAGGGGAAAGTGATCTTGAAAATGGGTTGAGTTCTACTTAAAGTAAAATTCAAATTAGAATGCTACCATTTATTTAGGGCTACCCACTCTGACACGTTTTCAAAATTCTACAAAATGTATTTATTCCCAGTGCACGTGATGTTATATATCGTTTTTTACCTATTCACTCTAGATAGCTCGAATAGCTTGATAGGCAACTGGATTCAATATCCTATCTATGTCATTATTTTCCTCTTCAAATATCTGTGTCTTTATCTCTTTACGAGAAACGCGTGAAGTTTAAAGTGTTTTATCGTCGGAGTTTTTGGTCACTTTCTTGCGGGTGATGGGCATAAAGACGTTTCTACGGTGAATTTCAGTTTTGTCGATTACACTTTATTTCGCGCCAAAAAAATAAAGAAAAAGACGTAAAAAACTAATTGCATGATACTGAGGAAACCTTTATTATTTCTATATGTTGCAGTACCTCCCGTTGGTGGACGAATCAAAGTACGATGGAGCAAAATACTCAAGAGTTGAGGACGTGGGTGCAGCAGCTGAAGATGATGTAAGAGCAGTTCGTGGGGCCACAAATGCAAATGCCTCAAGAAGAAAGTGGTCAAGCATGAGATCATGAAGAAACAAAATCACTGAATTTTGGTAGATGCTTGCTGAAGTAGTTGTCATTCAATAATAATACTAGTTTTTAGAGTCAGAGAAAATGTGAAAACCAAAAGCTAGTCCTGTTTCATTTTTAGGTCGATGGGAAAAGGCGTAGACAATCAGACAGACAACCCTAACACGCACTTTTGTTCTAATGTCGTAAACTCCAAAAGACCACGGAATTTATCAGTCTCAGTTTTATTCCAGACTAACTAGATGAGAAATTATTGTGACATGTTTTGGCAAATATTATCGACATCTGTGCTAATGTAGAACAACGCAATATCTTTTTCCCTTTGGCATCAGTCAATATTGTTTAGAATATTCATTAGTATAACAATTGCTACAATAATTAATTGCTTTGCGAAGTAAAATATAAACAAAACCGACAAGGTTTGACAATCGTTAGCTAGCGATCATAAGCAGAACATTTTCCAAGATTATGTAGGCACTAGCAGTAGTTTATTTCGGAGACCTAAATCGAAATACAGTGTGATCATCACCGAGTATTCGGTGTGATTGATGCTCGCTTTTTAATCCTACTACAACAACGGCATCAAAAAGTGGTAGAAAGATATCCTGTTGATTGAGCAGGAGACAAAATATATTCAGGAGAGGAATCATACGGCAAGGGGCTTAAGATTACATCGAGTCACGTAGGTGTGGCATGAAAGAGAAGATGTTGGGAGTATTAGTAGGCTTTATCAGGGTGTATAAACACTGGTTAACTCAGTAAGTCCTCGCTTAATAGTGGCCTAGCTAAACATAATCGATCATTTGGCTTCTCCTCTTAATTGAGGGGGGAACAAAATATACTCAGGAGAGGAATAATACAGCAAGGGACTTAAGATTATATCAATTCACGTATGTGTGGCACGAAAGAGATGTAGGAGTATTAGTACGCTATATCAGGGTGTATAAACACTCCTTAACTCAGTGACCCCTTGCTTAATAGTGGCCCAGCTATACATAATCAGTCATTTGGCTTCTCCTCTTAATTGAGGGGGAAACAAAATACATGTAGGAGAGAAATCATCATTTTTTAGAAAGGAAGCTCGTGAACCCTTTTTATGTTTAGTCAAACATACTATAGTTGTAAGGGAAGAGTTTCCATTGTTGCACTTTGAAGTGCTTTGTTATTAACCTTTAGGGTTTTGAGATATTAATCTCCGCTTACTTGCTTGGAACGGAACCGCCATTTCAGCTTTGGCTTACTCACGGCTTTTAAAAAGACCTTCGACGATGCGAGCAAAGTGATTTCGTTCTAAAGTTACCTACATATAATTTCAAGAAAAAAAGTACATAACGTGAGGAAATTCCCAAAAAAAAAATGAAAAAATATATAATTAATATAAGTAGTGGGACCTGATAGACAAACTGAAGTAACAGTGTAAACATTTCTCAGAGTCAATCAGTCAAAGTAAAGTAAATTTGGTAAACGAAACGGTCTTGTGCTGTCTTGTCTGTAAATGAAACTGCCCTATGAAATGAATTTATACATTAAATGCGGGTTATAGACAAAAGAGGGAAGTGACCCTCGCTCTTACCTGGACAATTTAAACCAAAAGATCATTTTACAGCTCTGTGTTAAGTTTCCAGGCCTTTGAATGAAAACGAGGCTGGAGTTGACCTTCCTTTGATACAATCCCCATTGATTTCTTTATGTAAATCATGTTGTTGTAATGCTGACGAGTTTCTATTTACATAAGAAAAGCAGTTAGGTTTGTATCAAAGCAAGGTCAACTCCAGCTTTACTTTTATTCCAAGGCCTGGTAACTGAGCACAGACCTGCAATGGCCTTTTCACGGTTAGTTTTTTTCATTTGCATTACAATGTAATTTAACGTGGAGGCGAGGCAATTTCGGGCTATTTTGTAGTTTTAACCCGAAATTGCCTCGCATCCAGGTTAGATTGCATTGAAATGCAAATGAGAAAAACTAACCGTGAAAAAGGCTATTAGACACCTCAAAGGGATTCGAACCCAAGACCTTTGCGCTAACCAACAGAGCTATGAAGCCGTTCAGTTTAGAGCAGGTCAATTTGTTTGGTTTAATTGTTTCCATGAAGGACTTAATGAATGAAGTGAATGTGTATTTGAAGTGCCACTTTGAATTAAAGGACCTTGTCTAACTGGAAAGAAAGTACTGCAAGCATTCCAAGGACTTCGATGTATTTAGTTTTTTTAACAGATTTTCTGGGGCATCTATTCTTATATCTTTTTGGAGCGTTTAAATTTAGCGGAAAATCCAAATAGCTTCAGTTGAATGAACTCAAAAAAAAGTACGAGGGAATCCACATGAATTAATAACCGCAGTTTTTTTCTCTATGGCAACTTAGCACAATAGGCCTTATTCACGATAGAAGCCATGTTGGTTTTCATATTGTCATGCAAATTAGCCATGCGTTATGCTGGGGGGGGGGGGGGGGGCAAACATTGAAAATAAAGCAAATTGCGGAAATTCGGCTCAACGAAATATTGAAATAACATTGTAAAAAGTCCATTTTAGTATTTAGAATTAAGAACCTTTTATAATTTTTTTTTTTCTTTTGATTGCCTTTGACATTTTGACTTTCTACTTCATTATCTGCTCATTTTTCACTAAAAAAACGTCGAAGTAACTTGTGTAATGATTGTATTTTACTGCTTTGGTGATAAACATTCAATGAACGTGAAACAAATCATCTGTGTGGCTAAGGTGTTCGTTATAACCTCTCGAACTTGTGTTGTTTGCCCCCTAAGAAGTGTGTAGCTAATTTGCATGATAATAGCAAATCCAACATGGCGGTCATTGTGAATAAGGTTTATTCTTTGATTGCGCCTGACGTCACGACGCCCATGTCGGTGGAAAAAACAATAGCGAAAAAGTCCTTTGGGAATTTGAATTTATAATTTATGCGTTTCAAAGAGTTTCATTTATGCAAATTTTGTAAAACGTCGATCTGTCACTTTTAACCAATAGAAAGTCTCCGTTTTTTTCCATTAAGAGAACCAGGCAAGTTATAGATTTGGTCGCGTCAGATTCAATAAAATTGAAGTTTCTTGCATTTTTGTTTCGCGTTCTTCTCGTGTTTTGACTTAAAGAGAGAGCCTGGGAAACACCCTAGCAAAACCCTTTCTGACGTAAATATGGCGACTAGCTAACCAGTGAAATGAACTAAGTACGCAAACGAAAAGCTTAAGGTTGTTTATTTCTAATGCTTATGTTTAATAAGGACGAAGGGGATAATTATTTTTAAAAGCCTTTTGCGTTGGCGTTGTCCTTGGTCCCCCGAGTCCGTCACCATGCCTTTTTTTTTTTTCCTTTTTTTAATCTCAGCCTGCTGAAAAAAATGAAAAGCTGTAACTACTGACCGCAAAACTCTTGCTTAAAATCTTGTGCGCGGCTAAACGAGACAAAACTTTTACCAACTCTCCTGAAAAATTTGAGCAGGTTTAAATTCGATGAGAGCTCTCGAGAGTCAATAGGAGTAGCCGAGAGTGAATGACAGTTTCTGCGTGAACTCAGTGATTTCGAAATAATAATAATAATAATAATAATAATAATAATAATATGATATAATATAATTTTAAAATTTATAGCGCGCAAATATCTATATGAATATAATCAAATACGCAATAAAAATAATTCACTTTAAAAATTGGTGCAAATGAAATACAAAGACGCGGAAGTAAGGTTGAAGTAGTCTAGTATGTATGCATTAATAACATTAAACGTTAGGAAAATAACAAAACTCTTCTGCCAAATCCCTTCGCCCTACGAGAGAATCACGTAGTCCAGTTTCTAACACTTCGTAATTGGCTTTAACACCTTGATCCCGTTTCCATATCGACAGCTACTGTTAGCTTATTTCAACAACATTTTTGTAGTCGTGTTCTATAACTTTGATACTGTCTTCATCAAAGCCTAAAACTCTAGCAAGAACCTTCCATTTAGTTGCAAGTTTTGCAGACAATCTAATTAATTCTGGTTGTGATGGGCTTTCAGTTTCTTCTGCATAGCTGAAGCACTTACTTCATGTAACTTATCAGTGAGACGACTTGCATTATGCTGGGACTGACTCATATGAGCTGAAGCACCCACGTCATGTAACTCATAAGTGGGATACCCAGCATTATGCTGGGATTGGCTCATGTGAGCTGAAGCACCTAGGTCTTTTAACTCATCAGTGGGATGAATTGCATTATGTTGGGATTGGCTCATGTGAGCTGAAGCACCTACTTCATGTAACTCATCAGTGAGAAGAATAACATTATATTGGGACTGGCCAAAACAAAACAATAGTCTCTGTCGGAAGGATAACAAACTCCACCCCTGTCCTGTCTTTGGATATATATGCAGTATGGATGCCACCATAGATTTGTGCTGTTTGAGAAAGCAACAAAAGGAAAATACTGATAGAGAAAGGGAAAGAGTGCCCGTGAGTAATCTTCTAGAAATTTAGCAGATTGGCGGCGAAAACGGACCGTGTTGGACGTCCTTATCAATCAATAGGGAGCTTACGAAACGACGACGCCGACGGCAACGACGACGCTACAAAACAATAGGTTTAGTGCGCAAAAGCAATGGCTCTGCACGTGCGTTTTACGTTTTGGTACATGTCTTTGCCGTCATCTCCTAAATGACGACGTGAAAGGACTAAATTCAAGGTTTTGTGGAGGACGTTAGCAGATGACAATGAATTTTCAGTTCTCTCTCTACGCTTCCAACCCACTCATACCAGTTTAATTCCTCGTCAGTTACTACACATTTTTAACGCGGAACGACATGAAATAGTTTTGTACTGATATGAATAACCCGGATTTGTATTTCTAAATGAAGGCCTCGTAGCCGTCGTCGTCCTCGTTTCGTAAGCTCCCTATTTACAACATACGTGAGCCATTTACACTGGGGAACTAGGTATGAATAAATATTCAGCAAACAAATCATGCCATTGTGGTT
>NW_027179746.1:147500-177500 GCF_036669935.1 Montipora foliosa
TGCTTTCACCGACTTGAGAAGTACAACCAAGCACTCACAAGAACGGTAATTGAGGGAAATTTGATGGATCAGTTCGATCTTTCGCCAGAAGAATTGAATGAGTAAACTGAGAGTATTCATACACAATACTAATCTATGTAACAATAAATATGAATCTGCTTTATCACCAATGATTACACACTGTTTAATTCGTTACAATGATCTTCTGTTACTTGCATCATGGTCACAGCAAAGTTTTGGGAGTGGCATGCACTATAGGAAACATCGCATTGCAGTTGACCTCTGAGGTATACCTAGAGCGTTAAAAAGCTACTGTATTTGATATTTTTGTGGATTAATCGTCACCACAATCCAGTATCTGACAACTTAGGGTTTCCCAGCGAACTAAACACGAATAGAAAGCAACGAATTCAACGAGTATAAATCGCGTTCCCTCCAATTTCCAACCTAAATAAACAGCCTCGACAAGCAAAAGAAAACACACTTTCCGTAGTTTGGTAGCTTTTATCTTAACCCATAAACCAGACAGGGTTACGATTTGGGAAGGGCGATTACCATGCCAGAAGACTTGAACACTCCTTACCTGGAACTGGGCTGATTCCTGCTCTACCCGATGTGATGGTCCATGGGAAATGATTTCGTGTATTCCTGTGTCAAGCTCCAAGGCTTCGCGACAAAGTAGAAACCCAAACGGGACACGCCCTTTCGGTCATTAGTTCTTTCACAAGGAACAAACAAAGATTGTTTAACATTTTGTAAAAATACAAAAGAAACCCGAACGCAAAGAAAAAAAATTCCCATGCAATGGGTGCAAATAACAAACTACTGTTTCATTGCACTTCTTTGTCACAGCGCTTTGAACTCAAAATAATCAGTTATTGCATGGAAATCATTTAATGCGCGAAGAGAGAGTAAATCGTCATTTACTTTCACAAACAAATCCTTATTACGTCCTTCACTATTAACAAGATTTATTTAAAGGATATAGGCAGTAAAAAGGACACAGTAGTAAAGGTTTTTTTCCCTGGAAAAAAAAAATGATATGGTGAGGCCAGCTAGTTCATCGTGTTCACGATAAAGAGTTGCGTGAAATTGGGTTAATAGACCAAATCGGCTACCTCAATGTTGTACGAAATTCACTCTCCCGGGGTTAAGATTCTTGGTGCATTGTATTTGCATTATAATGTAGCATTCACATTTAAAGGGTTTAAACTGGGAACAACATTGAATTGGCCGATTTGGTCTGTTATGTTAATCGTTGAAAATGGTGGATTTAACATTGCATTTCAAAACTAACCGGGTGTAGTTCTTCCTTTCTTTTGCATTGCATTTTTGTACTTTGTTGTAAATGCTAGGCATAAATTTTTGTTGAAAAAAAAAATCAAATTAAACTTCACCTGCAAAGGACAAAAATCACAACGACGGGTGTATTGTGGAAACACTTTTTTTTAAAACTGTGCGGTCGCTAATCCTGTAAGCGAAAACAATAAATAGTCCTACAATAGAAACAGCTTCTGTCTGAAGAACTTGAAAATGTTTCCATGTTTCCCTTGCCAGGGCGCTTCCAACAACAACATTTTTTTAAAATTACACTCACTTACTCGGAACACATTCAAAAGGGGTCATTATATGAACTATAAAGTTAATTAGAGTAAAGGCTACATGTAATAACCAGAGGGGCTAATGGCGACAAGTGGCCTGTTAAGCATGGATGAAATATAATATTTAATTGGGAATTTAAAGAATTGGACCCACAGAAAAGATATTTATAAATCGTCCAGTGTGAAGGAACCCGGAATGCAGTAAATGTGAAGCTTAAGAATCCGGAATCCAGAGCGTGGAATCCGGAATCCATTCCAAGGTTGTATGGAATCTAAAATCCACGGATTTCGACGGAATCATAAGGAGCCATTTCGGTGGAACCGTTCAGTTTGGAATCCGGAATCCACGGCTCGGGATCCGGGATCCCATGGGCTAGGATCTGGAATCCAAGGGCCACTTGGATTCCTTTACATAGGCAAATCTGAAACTAAAGTTACAATCATAATTCTTACACACAAGACATAAGAAAAAGACAGCATACAATGAGTGAAGCAGAAATAGAGACAGGAAAGGAACGAAAGAAAAAAATGCGTAGGAAACTTTAGGTTTTCAGAAAGTTTTCCTGCCCTTCCACTACTAAATTGGACAGGCAAAAATCTGTTTTCAAAACTGAACTTGCTTCACGTAATTTGACAGTACGAACTCCGCAGTTTTTTTTTCAGATTGAAACCCCCGATACAAAAGCATTTAGAACAATTTGCCTCTTTGAGGCTGTTCACATGGAAAGAGGAAGATCCTGAAACCATGTTAACTAGATGCACCTGCGCCATGAAACGTCCATAAGAGAAAATGAAAAAAAAACAACAACAGCATGGTTGCGGCTGGTCTTTCAGTAGCTTCATTCTACCATTCGTATAAACTACAACCCTAACATAAATTTCTGCAGGTAAACCGCACGAAAACTAACCATCTCAGTACTACGAGCTTTCTTTTTGAAGCAAGCAGCCCCTACAGCTTATTGTTTTTTCGTTTTCTAACAAAATCCGTCCCCGGCCAACTCCTCGTGAAGATATTCATCTCATGTTCAAGATTCTATTGTGACTTTGCGGTTTGAAAGTACTTTCGGTGAAGTAGCACTGTTGTGACGTTTTCTGCGTATTCTTGTTCTTGGACAACGAACCATTAGTAGTGTTTCTTCCATCATTGTGGCCTGTATCTGAGGCTGCTTGTCATCTGGTTTTGCGACAAGGACATAGCGACTAAAACGTAAAGCAGAAGAAGATTCGATGAGCGTCCATAGTAACGATCTTTATTTAAGTGTCCACTGTGTTTAGTTGTGAAAATACATTGTTCGTGGTTAGTCTTACGAAGCTCGTTTCATCCCGACCAAGGGACTCATGAGAGACCTTTCTGCTTGGCAAACTCCTTGGGCATCACGCCGAAAGTCCCGTTCGCTAACAAAATGATGACAGCAATCTCGCCTTATATCGCATAAGGGTTCCAGACCGCACAAACTCACGAGTAAAAATTGACAAAAAAGTTGACAGTTACTTGGGAAAATACATCGTTCGTGAATTTGTACGGACTGAAATCCTTGTGCGATATAAGGCGAGATTGCTGTCATCATTTTGTTAGCGAACGGGACTTTTTTTGTCAACTGTGTTTAGCGCTAGGAACTAATAGGCCATTTCCGAGTTCATGTCTGCCTCCTCTTCAAAGCGAGGCTAAGTGCGAAGCGCACATATGAATAAAAACTTCATTTTCATAAGAAAAACTTCGCACTGAGACTCGCTTTCAAGATGAGGCAGACATGAACTCGGAAATGTCCTATTGAGGACACTAGACAGAAACCAAATCATATCAGAGGTTGCTTTTTGAGGAAAGGGGAAAACCAAAGTACCCAGATAAAAACCTCGCGGAGCAGAGTAGAGAACCAACAAACTCAACCCAGATATAATGCCGAGTCTGGGAATCGAACCACGGGCCACAATAGTGGAAGGCGAGTGCCCTCATCACTGCGCAATTCGTGCATCATCTAACAGAAGAGGCATCCATGTACGAGGTATTATTAAGTAGTTGTAATGATTTTAAGCAAGAATGATTATCGCAGTTGAGAGCACATACATACGTAGTTGCTAAGAAACCTGACAAAAATCCGGGAATAAGAGTAACACGAGCTCAACGACTTGCGATTGCGCTGAACTGCTCTACCCTCTGCCTGACCTATCTAGCTGTTTCGGAGCTTTAGCTGTAAGTAGGTGCACGTGAATGAATGATGAAATATAGGAGAATTTTTGCGTCATTAGAATAGGGCTCTCGTTTTCTAATCAATCAGCCGAAAATAAAGTACTGAATATTGAAAGTACATCGCATATTGAGCTATCGCTGGAAAATTTGAACGCTATATATATAAATTCAACAAAGGCAATAAACTCAACAACGGCACTTTTCCATTTCTTACCAATACTCGTAACTACTGCAAAATTCTAGATAACTGTAAACCTGACCGGGGTAGATGCGACTGTTAACTGATAATGTGTCTAATCGAGTGTGAAAACAAATACTGGTAAACAAATCATGTCAATTGATCTTTGGAAAATCCCCCTGATCAACTTAAGGATCTAAATGTACTTTCCTTCTCTAAAAGGTTCAATTGAAATTGATCTGAATTACAAAGGCAGTTTGCGCTTCTTTAAGCTTTTGTAATGATCAACCACAGGACATCATCTGACAACCGGTCAGGACCTTCGATGCAAATGCACATGGTGTATTCAAGTGCATCCGCACCGAGCCTACCGCGGAGCCTTGTTTTAATTAGCTTCATGGCTCTGAAGGAACGTTTAACAATGGCAGTTGTCACCGGTAATACATTTACAATCGCAGCTACCTTTGCCAAGTTCGGAAAAGCAGTGGCAATGTCAGTTACCACTGTCTATCAATTTCGAGAGCACTTGTTGTAAGGTGCTGTCTTTGTACCTCACAAAAAAGACTCGGCGAAACAGCTTCCATTCTGATTCCGTATCCTCAGCGTTAATGTCAGGTTGTGAGATGCCTATTTCTCCCTGAAATTGGATTCTTTGTGCGACACTGTAAAAATTGATCAGGGTTCGTATCTTTTCTATGTCATAGTCTGCCAATTTATCGTCAGTTGGGAGATGTTGTGGATCAAAAATAGACATAGCAGAGATAAGATCTGTAGACTCGATCCTTCTATTAATGTGGTCAACAATACTTTGCACGTACCGACGATAGATCTTGTGAAGAAACAAGTTATTTTCTTCCTCTGTGACCACAATGTTCTTTGTTCCAAGTTGCGCATCATCAGTGATCACTGAAGAATGATTCTTGAATCACGTGCAGGTATTTACGTTCTCCTTCAACTCCATTAACCGTCTAGTAGTGCTCTCAACCATTGCTGGTACGCTGGCTTGCAGTGCCACGACAGTATGCAGTACATCACAGAGCATGTAGATACAAGCCACAGTCTAGTATTTGGTCGAGAGAATAGCAATCCCATGTGCTTCTGCGTCACCTGTCTCAGCATAAATCTCTTTGAAAGTACTCACCAATGCTGGCAAACTTAGCCGTACAGCACGCACGGCCCTTTCACGGGCTAACCATCGAGTATCGCTAGGTTTCTGCATCTTGACTTCAGGACACTGAGACTCAGCCTGAATCTCCTTTAGTTTTCCGCTTTCTTGGGTGAATAAAAAAATGCTGTCCAAATTGTTAATATTATACCTAAGACTCGCTTTACCTCTGCGTGTTCGCTCGGAATATTTACAGCAGCCAGTTGCAATAGATGGCAACGACAGTGTACGTAAATATCGCTTGGTGCATGCAACCTCAGGCGTGTCTGAACACCAGTCCTGTTACCCGGCATGGTGCTAGCACCATCAAAACCAAGACCACGCATTTTCTCAAATGTGATGCTTCTGGATTGCAAAAAATCAGAAATATAACCAGCGATAGTTTCAGCATTAGTTTTCTTAGCTTGTATGACACCAAGTAAGTGCTCCACTGGCTTGTTGTGATGTATAGCCAACGTGCACACACTGACAGTTCTTCCTAGGAGGCTATATCGGTGCTTTCGTCTACCATTATCGAGTAATAGACGCTTCCTTTCAAACTGTCGAGGAGGCTGTTTTCCATAGTCTTGCTGATGCTTGTAAGACGTTCTACAATTGTGGAATATGACTCATAGGTTGCATTACGTGGCATATTTCTGTATGCGCTTTCAACGTGATATCCCCATTCTCGATCTGCAAGGTAACGAGACCTTCAAATGTAGTTATGTGGGGAATGTGATGTTTTCCAAGGAAATACAGTGATCGGATGAGCTTCTTCATCATTTTCCGGTTTTCTTTCTTTTCTTCCTCGCTGGCTGTTACAATCAGTTTTACAACATCACTACGCTTTTCTGCAGACTGAGAAAATGCCCTTCTCTCTACTGCTGCTAGATGCCATTCACTTTTCTCATGATTTGCTAACAGGGTTGTAGCCTTCGCCCAGTTGTTTACAGGACGTGTTACCCATGCACCTTTAGCTTGTACAGGTACTTTCTCATAGACCTCGCAAACAGTACATACCATACCCTTCAAAGTTGAATCAAAGTTCATCCAAGAGTGTTTCTTTTTCCATGAAACGTCTTAGCTTAAATTCTTCTTGTAGTTCGGCTTGTTATTCGTGCTACTACTCGATGTTGCTGCAATCTTTTCTGGTGGTTTTACTGCACAATCAGATTCACACGGTACGTGTCTTTTTCTTGGTTTACCTGTGCTGGTCGAACTCGAAGTTGTGCCAACCTTTTCTGGTGGTTGCACTGCACAATCAAAATCACATTCTGATGACGTATGTAGATCAGCGTCTCCCTTCCGTGGTTTCCTGGTTACAAATTTGTCCATGCTGTCGCTATTCAATTCATAAACAGAATGTACAGCACAATACCCGAGCCTGCTCTGAGGTCAGCAGTTTGTAATACTCCATGTTCCTTGTCATGTAATGTCCTTAGACAGGGAATACTTACTTTATGCGCACTGACCTCGTCGCGTCTGGATGATTTTTCCGATATAGTTACTTATATACTGTAATTATATCAATATTTTGGGGGGGAAGCTGGGATTTGGGGGGACAAGCTTCTACTCCTCAAATACCCTAGATAGAACCCTGCCTCTCTGAGGAAACTCGTATCTTAATGAAACGAAATGTCAATAACGTCAGGGAAAATTCCCTTATACAGAAGACATACTTTAAACAGTGGATTGTAACAACTCTAGAGAATGATCATCGCAAAGGAGAGCAAAATAAGCCAATGCAAATGAAGACAAGCGTAGGACTGGATTCCTTTCAAAATATATGATCTATTTTTTTTGGGAAGAGGATCTTCGAATAAATCCGTTTCACGGTTTGAGTCTGACAAAGTGCGTGATGCATGCATACTTGTCTCAGAAGCACGACCCACTTCAAGTCTGGTGTCTTGATAGCTTTAAAAGATACAGAAAAAGAAGATATGCCAACTAAACACTTCTTTTGGCTTACCTGCACTTGCTTGGGATCGAGGCTGACGGTGGGGGCTTGGGTAACACATTGACAACATCAGACACGTGATGATCGGATGTCTTCAGGTTAATCAAGTTCCTTGCCACTGGGTTTAGTCTCTGACCAATGGATTCCGAGCTAAGTCTAAGGCGGTATGGTCGTTCACTGGCAAATTCCTGTTCCTTTACGAGGCGGTTTTGGATCAGATCCGAAGAGGGAAGAGGTGTGGTGTTACGTGAAGAAGTTGTGGGTGTTGGTGTGATGAATTCGATGACCACCTCAGATTTGGAAACTGTAGAAATACCAAGATTACAACTAAGATTACAGAACGCAAATTTGTTTTGGTAATATTAATTAATGGGTAAAACGGCCATTTCTCAGAAGAGCGTCCGCCATGTTATGACGTCATTACATGCAGGGGAGTAACAGGAAAAAAAAAACGCACACAACATGGCGGACGTACAAGAAAAAATAACTGAAATATTGTTAATCATTTGGGGAGCAGGGATGGCGCAGTGGTGAGAGTACTCTACTCCCACCAATGTGGCCCTGGTTCAATTCCCGGTCCCGGCGTCATACGTGGATTGAGTTTGTTGTTGATTCTCTCCTTGTTCCGAGAGGTTTTTCTCTAGGTACTCCGGTTTTCCCCTCTCCTCAAAAACCAACACTGCCAAATTCCAATTCGATCCGGAATGCACGGACGCTTGTTGAGTGAGCTCCAGAGCGCTCTTAAGGTGTTCCGTGGGTAAACAAATTCCATTTCCATTTCCATTTCCACTTCCATTTCCATTTCCAAACAAAATATAGGATCCGTTTAACAAAAAAAATGGACCATTTTTCTGAGACAGGAATGTCCTTGGTAGTGTTTGAGATAAACATATTGCTCTTTGGCAAGGCATTTTGGCTCTTCTGAGCATATCTTTCAAAATAACCATCTCGTACCATGCTCTTAACTTAACGGCTCAAAAAAACATCACGATGGAAATAAAAACAAAATCCATGATACCTTGTGCACATTCAAGATGGCTTGAATTTTTCCACTTCTCTCTCTGTTTGCTTTCAAGAGCTTGCCTTTGGCGGTCTTTTGCCGTTCTTGTCTCAGTTGCTGTAACCGACTAGCTCTGCATAAAACCATAAAGTAATTTACTTTATTTGTCTTAGAGATATTAGGTGCACCATGATTAGCCAATTTAGTGACCCCAAATATAACAAAAATAAAGTACATCATCATTAGAGAACAGTATTCTGCACCATAACAGAATAAAGTTGATAGTTTTTTTTTTTTTTTTACTTCGCTAGATTCACAAGGCTTGAGATACACGTCACAAACTGCTTTGCAAAGGATAAATAATTCGCAAAGAATGCTTTATTTGTAAGGCGGTCAAACATCGGCATGAAAACGAAGGTTGACGTGAGGTCCGTGAAAAGTACTGGGCTTTCAAACGAAGGAAGGTTGGAGCCCCACCCACGCCAGCACTAACTCAAATGTACCCGGATAAGGACACTATGGCGTAGGAAACGATAAAACGGTTTTTCTCAATCTCTTTGATGCGTTTAAAAACCCAAACATCATTGAGAGCGACTACAGGGCACGGAGTTCCCAGTGTTGTGATCCTGCCAAAGATGGCACCTCTTGAAGGATACTTTGAGTCCTACAATATTCCACCCTTGGCCCCTGTCTGAGACCACTTAAATTAAACAAATCAAGTACAAGAGATGCAAAGCCTCTCACCTATCTAACACTTTGATTTGCCAAATTCCTCCATAGTAGTCACTTGTGCCTATCACGGGAATGTCGCTGTGAAAACGAACCACACTTAATTGACACAATGACATTGCCAAATTTTTTTTCGCTTTGCACGCTCGAAGATCAAGTTCGTTTTTGTGGCATATTCAAGCTGTAATTTGCAAATGTTGAGCCTTACTCATGATATTTAGGGATAACTTTTAATGAACGAAAAATGCTCTCGTCTAACTTGCGCACAAAAAACGTCCGTCCATAAATATCTCCAAAAGGGTTAACTTCGATCTCAAAACGTTTACCAAAATATACAGGTGATAAATAACGTAATAACGTTCACCAATTTATACCTTTCAAATCCAGCTGATTCTCTGGACATGTCTTTTACATCATCCTGAATTAACAATGATAGGGAACGCTTGAGTCAGTGTACTTCTCCCTTAGGCAAACACAAGAGACCTTAAAGCCTGATTCTTACTTGTATGATATTAAGCGTATGCACAACCAACAAAGGGCATACAAATTAGAGGGGCTTAAACACACGCAATCTTACGCATACTCACGACACAAAAATGGCCTGTAAATAAAACAGAGCAGAGCAAAATGAACAAAACAGGAAGAGATCGAAACGGATTGCATTCATTTGGGACAATCTTGAAAAAAGTTGGTCAGAAGTTCTTCAAGCTTTTGACAACTTGTCCACATAAGGGTCGTCATTACTCAGAGTCTTCCATATGATTTAAGGTAAAAAGTTGCCGTAAGTAGGATCTTTCATGTCTATTTTATAAGAAATGTTTGCTTCCTTGATGCTTCCCTTTTGCCAGACAGGTCGATCAGAACAACAATAGAACTGACGGGTCATTTTGTCTTCCCAATTTCATACAATTCCTTATTCAATGTCATGGAGTTGATTGTCGTCAGTATTTAATTAAATCCAAAAGATTGAGGTTCTTTCAAAAATGTATAATTTTGCATCTTAGCATTACTAGGAGCGAACAACAGCCCTACATTCCTGTCACGGCGTTTTCACAAACCGATTTATTTTCAGATTGAATTTCCCGCAAATGAGACTCCCGCGGGAGCCCAATGACCAATCAAAAGAAACTAACTTGACGTCATAGCGTTACTGAACTGGAACTGCCTTTTCTGCGGACTGGGAGAAGACTTTAGTGTTACCTACCTCTTCCGGTTCTTGAAATACAATGCCAGATTGCATGGCTCGGTAACCATCCAGAAAATCCTCTGAAAATGAAACGCAAGATCAACTGCTGTTGGTTGAGCTTGAGGTGATAGCAGAGCTAGTACGCTTTTGTTTGTTATTTATAAGCCTCTGGATGTGAAATGGTCTGTCGGGGCATTTTTGAAAGGTGTAGTTCAACATGTACGTACAGTAGGTACCGTGTCACATCATAACCCTTTGCCGTTGCAGTAACCCTCTGCACTCAGGCTCAAGATATATTATTTTTTCTCTAGGCTCTCAGAGATTGGAAAAGTTACGTTTAACGTGATGTATTGTCACGCAAAGAAAAAGACTGGCACCGGATTGATGTCACAATCTACATGTAGTTTGCATTAAGATAGTTCTTTGAACGTTAACTGATAAAACGAAGTTTGCGACATCAGCGATGTGCACGGTCTTGATTTTGTTCCTCTAAATTGTTACGCTGTGGGCCAAACTACAGCCAGTCGCCTTTTATTGAATCTAGGGGAATCGAAGAAGTCGATGTTTACTTACCATCGTTGTCCGATGTCACTTGTTCCCATGTGCTTCTTTGGACCAAAGAAGCGGCACTCTTAAAGTCACGTGGTTGTTGTTTGACAGTTTCATTGGTTGACGGATTATCTTCATGATGAAACCGCGAATGTTCTTTTGTACTTGATGTAGTACTAAGTATGGAGTCCGCCGTTTTGGGTCTTGACCGCTGGGTCGTTCTGTTATTTAGCTGGATTAAGTTGCCTATATAAGAAAGAAAACTATTGGCAAATCTTAAATTCCAAGAAAAAATCTTTCAATCTTTGCGAAAATAGTAGAGTTAAGGGTTCGCGTTCACGACAAAATTTGTGTGTTAACCACAATTGTCGCGTACGTAACAAAAACATAGAAATAATTTTAGAATAAAAGGAGATTTTCAAGGTTTTGTGACTAGCGGGAGACCGTCGTTTGTGATTTGCTTAAGCTTAGTGGAGGGATCAAGAATCGTGTTTGTCGCCATTCCAGCTGGGTTCATTGATTGATTGATTGATAACACAATAGACAATGAAGGAAACCAATTGAACGAAGCCTTACAAAGATCCAGGTGAAGGATGTGGAACGGATCCAATAAAATTAGATATTTTAATTAAAGCCGGGTAGACATTGTTGAGTTTTGTTTCTATTAATGTGCCGCTCAGAGCCTGATTGGCCGTAGAAACAAAAAGTTCTTTTGTTCCAGTCGTTATCACACTTGAATGACAAAAGTGGTATCCTGGGGTCCGTTTCTCGAAAGTCCCGAAACTTTTCGTGCGCATTAATTCCCCCCCCCCCCATCCTTTTTAATGGTGTTATGTACTCGTCATAGGTATACGGAAAACATAATTTAGGGGAAAAAAAAGTTGGATAGTAGAAGTTGTAGTATTTACATATAAATGACACTAAACTGCATTTGGAGCTAGACACTGAGTGTGAGGTGATGATGTAGCGATCAAATTTGCTTACATTTCTTTGCTCGATGAAGCGATTTGACATCACTTTACTTAAAGATCTTAGCCCCGACAAACAAGTAGCTCGAGTTTTCAATAATGTTCAGTAGCTTTTGAAATCACTTTACTGAAAGATCTTAGCCCCGACAAACAACTAGCTCGAGTTTTCAATAATATTCAGTAGCTTTTGCGGGTTGATCAAGTTTCGAAGGCTTCTTGCGTAATTCAGTTAAAAAACACTTAAAATAAAGGATATCCACCGCAAAAACAAGCACGGTGACCCCATTTTTTTAAATTGCATTTCTTTTAATGTCCAGTACATTAGTAAACAAAATCTGGACAGTACGTCATTTTCAAGCAAATCATCTCAAAGTGCCACTGCGATGAAAATTTTGCATGTCCTTTTTTCTTTAGATTTTGAAAATAGACGTACTAAATAGGTATCATGCCAATTTTTATCTGAAAATTCCCACGGAAAGTATGATTATCGTAACATAGTTTTTCGGTTTTCGCTGACCGCCATTACTCGAACGGCAAATGACCGTGAGCGAGGAAAAGGGTTGGGCCTAGCTGGATCACCTGAGGTCTGACGTCATACGCGCAACGCTCAAAATAAACCCCGCTCATTTCCCATGCCATCTATGAGATGTGAGACATCGCCGAGTTGCTTTTTGCTGATATTATATTTATTACTCCTTGATCGACTTGTTCGCTTTTTTAAACGCCACGAAGCGATGCGCGTATGACGCCACGAACCTAGTCTTGCGTGAAGACCGCTTACAAAATAATCGCAGGCTTCTCTAATGCCGTCCGAGTAATGGCGGACAGATTTTAATCGGTTTTTGGCTGGCTATTTCCCGACTTATCTCGCTTCTATCGTTCCAAATTTAAATGCATTGTATTATTTTGAATATATTGACTTAATTGACGTTGAAAAAATCCGAAATGGAAACCAAACATTTTCGTCGTAGTGGCACTTTAGGAACTAGCTTTCTAAAAAAGGCGGATCGAAGTTTTACAATTGATATTTCGGGCAAGATACGTTAACGGGAATTTCCAGAAACGGGCCCCAAGCTTTTGTTCCAAGCATATTCAAAGTCAACCATCGCAAAAACCATTCCGTAGTTAGAAACAAGTATTCTTTTGGAATACCTCGTTGCAGTTATTGTGTTCCTTGCAAAATAACTAAATAGTACTAGTTGTGACGGTAGGTATAGCGCAGTGGGAGTTTAAGCAAAGACGACGGCTACGGCAACGCCACAAAAAAAGAATATTATTGGTTAAAAAAGGCAAAATACTCGTGCTGCATTTCCGTGCATTTCTCTGCCGTTCTCCACAAAACAACAACCTGAAATCACCATATTTTAGGTTTTAACGACAACGTGGTAAAATAACAATGAACCCTTCATTTTCCGTTTTGACTTTAAAAGTGTTCGTACCGATCCAGTTACAGGATAGTTCGCACGTATTGTACAAGGCGAAGAAGACGGAATAATCTTCAAAGACTTGCGATAGCGTTAAGTTATATTTTGGAATGATGTTTTCGTTGCCGTAGCCGTCGTCTTTGCTTAAACTCCATAGTGATTGCACTCGCCTCCTACCAATGTGGCCTGGGTTCCAATCCCATAATTAGCGTCGTATGTGGGTTGAGTTTGTTAGTTCTCTACTCAGAGAGAGGTTTCTTTCCGGGTAAATCCTTTATTGACCAAGTTTTTTCAGTCAAGATGGCTGGACATTGGCCTTCTTCTTTTTTCGCTTGTTTACGGTCCTCAACTTCGTCTCGGTCCATAAACACGCAAAAAAAAAAACTTAGCCAATATCCAACCATCTTGACCGAAAAAACTTGGTCAATAACCCATATATATCAAGCACATAATACAACTACCGCACCTCTCTCTTTTTTGGCTGTTTCTAATTTCACGGAACTTGGAGAGCTTTTTGGACGTGTTGGCTTTGGAGGAAAAAGCACCTCTAGGTCCACTTTCTTCAGGGCCTTTATGCACCATCGCATGAGAGAGCTCTCACTTTTCTGCACGCTGGGGGGCCTAGAGATGTCAACTGTACCGTGATAAGCTGGTCTTTTCCAATCCGTTTTGTCCATAAATTGCGTAATATCATCGTTATGGAGCTCGAAAATGCCCTTATCTGCCTCCTTTTTACTTAAATTGGAAGTCTCTGTCATTTCTTTTTTCTGTCCCAAACTTCCATTCACGGACCGTCCATGTTTTTGCGATGTATTTTCCCGCCTGTTTCGGGCTAGCGCAAAAATCGTCACCGGAGTTACGTTCATAGAATTCTTAGAAATTTCACTCGGCGAATCGGTGCGCCTTCTGCCATTGTAAACCGGTAATACGCTTTCTTTAAGCGTTACACTGCTGTTTTGCACTCTTGAAAAGGGTGAATTTCTGCGAGTTGCTAAATGTCGTAGGTTTCGATGCCGCCGTCGATTATCACCACCGGACGCGTTCACTTTCTTTTGCCCTTGTTCACCTCCCTTGCCATGAAGCAAAGACGATAACTGCGTTTTCCCACATGAAGTCCCAGCTTCATCGATTCCTTCAACCTCGTCATGTTCGTCGAAGGCGTCCATTACTTCTGCCCTTTCCGAGACTTTACCTTGTCCGTGTTGCAGCTCCTCAAAAACTGGGCCAGTGTAACTCACCATAGAATAATCTATGTCTGGAAGCTCTTCACTTCTCTGCGTTTTTAAAGTTTCTCCATTATTGCCGTTTGTGCCATGGAATGCAGAATTTTGATCTTCATTCTGAATCTCCTCCTCAGTATTCCATACTATTGTCTTGCCACCTAATTGGGTCTTGGCTCTGTTACCCTTGGTGGCTTTGTCAATCGACAGCGCAGGTGTCTCTTCCTGTGGACCCCCTTCATCTACGGGAAAAATGGAGCACTAAAGTCACCCAAGCGAGTAATGTGAGAAATACATGAAAGATATTACGGTATGCATCGTCAAATGGGAACTGGGAAAAATCCGAGCCCCAGATGGGATTTAAACCCACCACTCTCCGTGATATAGTACGGATGTTCTAACTACTAAGATACTGGCAACTCTGTGGTGAGCAAGGGTGAAATGTGGGTATAATCTTACTATCATACTATAATACTATAATTCTTTATATAATAACACAACTTATCATCGCATTTTGATTGGTTCTTGCCTATGATCGATAAGAGGACCGACGCACGATTGACGTCACCATCAGCTTTCATGCAAATAAGGTATAATTCTTTATTATATAAAACAAATAGGCAGCATGTTGCCGTGCGTCTTTTCAGTAATAGATCACAGAAGACGTCAAAATCTGGTAAGAACATCAGTGACACACTCGGCTATCGCCTCGTGTGCCCCTTTTTTGTTGTTACCACATTTTGACGTCATCTGTGATCTATATATTACTGAACAGACGCACGGCAACATGGAATTTATTTGTTAAATAATACTAAAGTGAGACGATGATTCTTACAAATATCGCTTTTACTGTGAACCTAAAGCTGGTTACACACAAGGAAGTTTTCCTTGACAAGTTTTTTTTTACTGCAGAGTAAAAAAAAAAGCTTTCCTTGTTTTGTGCTCTTGTTCAAATGCTAGCATGACAAGTAGCAGAACTTGCTGGTCTGTACGGGTCGCCAAGGAAAACTTGTCAGGAAACTGGAGAAATTGCGGGGCTCTCAGTGGTCTTGTTCTCGTGCTTGCTACATTACTCTTCTCCTGGAACCCCTACGCTCAAGAGAAAGCTAGCCTGCGTAGGAAGTGTTTCCGTGCGGGGAATATGAAAGATTTTTCTCTCGCCCATTTTTCGCGTGGTCGAAACACCAAAAAATCTTTCATGTTTCCCTACGGAAACGATGGCTATGTAGGCTAAGAGAAACCTTGTGGAGTACCAAAATAGATTGCTAGAGGGATCGAAACAAGAAACCTCTTAAGAGCTGAATTTCCTAATTTAGATATTGCTGCACTAAAAGGTAAAAGACTGTATATCTTTATGATTAAGCTTGGAATCGTTACTGAAAAATGTACTCTTGAAAAATGTTTTTTTTTTCTTTTTTGGCGCCCCGCGTTTTCGGTTTTCGTTGTCCTCTGCGTACTTGTATTGCTGGCTTCAGTGAAAACTTGTCAGAGCAAACTCGTTTATTTGTTCACACGAGCAAATAGAACTTGTCAACGCAAAACTCGTCAAAGGAAACTTGTGGCGACCCAACGAAAATTGTCCATGACACTTGCCGAGGAAACTGCATTACACTGTAGCTCGTGCGTAACCTGCTTAACGGTGGTCCGTGTTGCTTTTTCGTTAATGAAGTTTTTAATCATTGTGCATAGATTTCTGGTGTATCATTTTATCCACTTGTAATGCACAGCCATCATTTTGGGGTTTGCACAACGCAATGTCCCCTCCTACCCACTCGAAATCGGGAAATGGAATCTTACGCATGAAAGGAAGCATAGTAACAACAACAAAAAATGCTCGGGCACGAATCTTTAACTCTGGAATCTTCGGCCAGAGAAGTGGAGACACCTTGGTAGGATACTGTACCTTTCGCTGTTCCAGCATCAGTTGCCTTTGTTTGGTTCTCTTTCGTTTGCGCATGCACTCCGTTCTGTATCGTGGCAAGGGGTTCAATTGAGAGCCAAGAGCCACCTGGGTTACTACCCTTGGACGGCGTTTCTCCTCCACCTTCTGGCATGTTCAGTACATGTGCGTTTGTCGTGGGCCTGTACGAAGCATCATCGTTCTTACTTTCGCTCACAGCATCATCCACGTTCATGTCTTCTTTAGTTTCTGTGCTCACGTTGTCACTCTTGTAACCATCTGGGTTACCAGACCTTTCTACAGAATCCTCTTTATCATTTTCCTTTGATTTCTTTGTTTTCTTTACAACTGGCTTTGGAGGATGTCTTGGCTAAGGGTACAAAATGATATTTATCCCATTCCTAGTTCCTTTAAAGGTGTGTAGCTCTACTATGATCAAGCTGTTTAGCGCTATCTACCCTCTCACTGGTCAGGCAACATGGGATTTGGCCCTCATACTTGTGCGCACTATAATCGTCTTTGAATTAAAGGAATTTGTATTTGAAGTGCGGGTTATAGACGAAAGATTAAAGTAATAATCGCACTTATCGTTCATTCATCATTCCTTTCACGGAAACACATCAGCTCAATATATGGACCTGGGGCCCGTTTCTCGAAAGTCCCGAAAACTTTTCGGGCCCGAAAAACTGTCTGTGAAATTGCCAACCGCTTGTTTTGGAAAGCCAATATTTTAACATGTTTTCAAGGTAACACAAAGAAAATTAACTGTGAAGTTTGACGAATTAAATGCTCTCCGTTCTTGAGTTACAAAGGGAATTGTGACACCAGAAAATGGCCCGTAAAGTTTCGGGACTTTCGAGAAACGGCCCCCTGCTCCCAACTCTGTGGCTTCATAGCTCAGTTGGTAGAGCATTACACTGGCATCCGAAAGAGTCATGGGTTCGAATCCCATTGAAACTGCCTGAATGTTTTAGGCGTCTATTAGAGACAACAGACCATTTTCAAATCCTCACGGCTGGACTGGATCTAGCATGAAATGGAGGCTAATGCGGGCAAATCTCTTCACACACAAATTAATTTGCCCGCATTAGCCTCCATTTCATGCTAGATCCAGTCCAGCCGTGAGAATTCGAAAATGGTCTATTGCTTAAATTGTCCGGATAAGTGTGACGATCACTTCAATCTTTCATAATCCTTTGTCATTTCCCGCTTCCTCTCTCTTGCGGTGCGCCCAGCGCACTCTAAATCCTTGTCATTTTATCTAAAATAAAATTTATTTCTGCCCAGAGTACCATTTGTTTAAATCAAGCAGTGATGTGCCTTCTCAGCATGATTTTACAGGATTTAATTGTTGCCGGAAGGTCTGGATTTTAATAAGTCTAAATTGATTAAAAAGACAAACGCAACTAGATTCATTTTGACAACGTTTTGACGTTTCGACGTTTCAACGTTTCGTTTCGTTTCGTTGCCTGACGATGACATCGGAAGATGTTGAAACGTTGTCAAAATGAATCTAGTTGCGTTTGTCTTTTTAATCAAGGTCTGGATTCTCCTTAAAACCATTCGTTTCTTCACCTGTCATATTTTCTTCCCATTCAATTTACGTCCCAAAAAGGACGTGTTGCCTGGTATATCTGCATGGACCTATGCCAATCTCAAAGGGATAAATTTTATACCGAAGGAAATAATGTTTGGAAACATTTGTGTGAACCTTTTTTTTCATAAAGAGTATATTCACTTTCAAATTTTCTGGGCGCCGCCATCTTGAATAACTGTGATGTGTTAGGGTTGCCTACTTGATTGTTTTAACATGACCTCACAGCGGCCATGTTGGAGAAACTAGGGTCGCGTTGGACGAGAAAAATATTCTTTTGGGAATTGAACTCCAATTTTATAAAAATGCTTCCTTTTGTTTTAGTATGCAAATTGCTGCTGGTCACATAAGTGAAAACACTATTGTTTTGACTCAAATAACTTTTATATTAATAACAATAGTGCAACCGTAACATGTTACAGTTATTCGAGATGACAAAAAACCGCAAAATCTAAAAACAAAAATAGGCAATTCTAAAAATTATTTACATCGGATACAAACGTTTTATTATTATTATTATTATTATTATTATTATTATTATTATTATTATTATTATTTTTATTATTATTATTATTTTAAACTTATTTCGCGTTGGAGTCGAGATTCACATCCAGAAGTTTCTTTTGTTGAGGAACTACTGGACATTACCTACCGTAATTTGTTTACCAATAAACAAACAATAATTTGAGGGACTGGGTGCTGTATTTTAAAGTGTTAATTAATCACGCATAATTATTTCTGGTTTCACTTAGACTTAGCTTCATATGAACCAAAAAACAACTTCACCATTTTAACTAGGAAGAAACGTTTTTCTAAACCAACAATTCTTCGTTTACAATAAAATTATGCTCTTCTTGCCGTGAAATTTGTCCCTAGTTTCGCAAGGTCACGTGATTTGACTGCAACAACTATAAAGGCTGACAGCATGTTATGCGGGCGCTATCGACCTATTACCTTAAAACTCTTTGGTTCAGAGTTTTCCGTAGCCACTTTTCCAACAACCGGAGCAGCGTAACCGGGACCTCCATGGCCAGACCGTAACGACTTGCTGTCGATTGATATATTACCCAGTCTGCCTCTCCGAAAGCTTGGAATAAAAGGGATGTTTCTCTTTCCTTCTTGTTTGAGAGCACCAGTGCATTGATCGCAGGAGGGCTGGCTTCCTTGTACTGGCTCGTCCTTGGCTTTCTCATCTGTTACGAAAAACGATGTTATTGATTTTACAAAATCAGAACTTAAAACCATAAGCCTGGATTACACTCGGACACAACAACAGGGCACTATTTGTTGTCCATGACCTTAGACACCTCTTAAAAACAATACAATGTGTGTAGGTGTACAGGAAATTTTCAGACTGCCGTAGCAGAACTTTACCCTGATAATCTCTCATTACACACTTATAGACACAGATTAATCCCTCACTGCAGGGAATTACACAGAGAAATTCCTCGACATATGTCTTCTGGGAATATGAACAAAGTATTCTTATGAAACAAATATGTTACGCATATTAAATAGGCCATTTTCATGCTAGATCCAGTCCAGCCATTAGAATACGAAACTGGCCTATTGTAGATATTAATAAAACACATTAAATATCAAACATTTGAGATCAACATAAGTACAATTAGTATTAAAAACACTACACCTTCACTCAGCTCTTCATCGGACTCTTCCTCCTCGAAAACAAACAAAAGTATGATGAATTTACACAATGTCAAAAAAAGGACACGTGTGGCTCACAAAAGTGGGACATGTTCAGTAACAAGATATTTCATAAAAAAAACAATAAAACTCGCAGGCGTTTTACCCTATGTAAGTAATTGCCAAGTTAATTGCCACGATAACTGTCATTCTCAAGGTAAGTAAGGATGGCCCTGTGGTAACACTCATGCCTCCCACCTCTGCGGACCTTGGATCGCATCCTACGTTCAATCAATCTCAATCTTATCCGAGGGTTTTTCTTCGGGCCCTCCGGTTTTCCTCCCTCTGCAAAATCAACTCCCAGCTTACAACTTATTCCATCTGGCTGTGCTGCTGTGCTCCTTGCTCTGCATGGGTCGTGTTCAGTGGCTGAACGACTAGCTGGCTGCACAGCTCCTTCGGTCCGACCCCGTTGAGCTGCACCCTTAGCAATTCAGTCTCTGACTGCGAGAAAGGGCGAGTAGCAAGCCAGATATTATCATTATCATTATCATTATTATTATTATTATTATTGTTATCATTATTATTATTGTTGTTATCATTATGATTATTATGATTATTATTATTATGATGATGATGATGATTATTATTATTATTATTCAAATACAATAAAAATATAAATACGATTAGCTAAATGGTGTACATGAGTGGGTTGGTCCGTCAATCTAGTGGGCTAGCCTGCACAGCAAGCATCCCATATGCAGTGCGTTGTGTGACAAATGGTATTCAGAAGTTTTGTGATATCCAGCATCCACTGTCCATGAATTAATCTCAAGCGTAACTATTTACAAATGGATCCATCTCCAATGATTAGCGCATGACGCACCCTGCAAGCAAAAAGTTCACGGTCCTTTGAAAACAGTCTTCACATAGTAACCTTACCAGTGGAGGGGTGGAGGCCATTGCTGGCTCTGGTGGCGGAGTTCTCGGTGGCGAAGAAACAGGCGAGTCACCAAATTCGGGAAGTTCCCACAATTTTGACCTGGATTGGTGCTCGGACAACGCAACTGAACTAGCCATGGACAATCTCCTTGGTGTGGAGGACGGGGAGAAATAAACTTCGGTTGGTGCGAAAGAAAGGCTGTCTGACATTGAGCTAATTGACTAGAATGAAAAGTACAGAAATGAAAATTCCAATAAAAAGACAAAAAAGAGGGAGGTTTAACGACCACATCGGTAAGTAATAATTTTTCATACCATAATACATATTTTGCGATTACTCCAAGCTTTTCGAATTGTGCAATGTACATGTCATGGCTCAGTTTTATATTTGGTTAAAAAAATTTCGAACTAGTTCAATTTCGGTTTTTCCTTTGTTTTCAGATCATGATAATCAGAATTTAAGACAAAGAACAATCAAATTTGAACTGGTTTGAAAAATCTTAAACCCGAAAAAAAAAAAAAAATAGAACCACAACATATACATGAGCGAAGCTACCTATGGCAGGATTGGTACAAAAGGCTTTAAACGACGGATCAAATATTGCTGCTCACGATGATAACCTAGATTCTTGGCAACAGCGGCGAATGGGCACCTGACAATTAACGACCTCCTTAACACCGGTAGGATGCTCTACCCATTGAGCTACTAGAACTCCCGAGGGTCCAGTACCCTGACCAGGACTCTGATTTTTCAATTCGCCTTCCACCAGTTGCCAAGCAACTGGTTTATCATCCTTCCGAAGGTCAAATTACACATTCAAACAACCGTAACGTCATCGTAACTTGTAACTTGGAACTTGCTCGTTTCACGCCTCTTTTTTGTGATAAAATACATGCCGGACGTGAACGCTGCGCAAGTGCAGCAGGAGTCTATTTTCCACATGAAGCCACCTGCGGCAAACCAGTTATATTATCGAAGCGCTACAATGGCCTTTAAATGTATGACGGGCCACGCCCCTGAATATCTGTCTTCAAAATTTTTAAAGCGAGCCGAGGTGAGCGGTCGTAGCACCAGAAACTCGCAATTGTTGAACATTCCACTTTTTAAAACCGCTAGCGGCCAAAGAACCTTTTATTATAGAATAGTTAATTTATGGAACTCTTTAGATTATTCTCTTAAACTGTGTGATTCAGTCACTGTTTTTAAGCATCGCCTGAGGACCAAATTACTTAAAGAACTGTAATTTGATACTTATATATTTTAACAATTTTTAAAATTTTATCTTTTAATTGTAAATAGGAATACATTTGTGTTAATAATGTCTTTGAAAAGCCCCCTTGGGGAAAGTCAATAAGTCTGTATGTATGTAAGTGTTTCACCTCGTTGCCATTAAATTTGTTGTTGTCATTGCTAAAACTCCTTATTTGAACCTCCAATCGTGACACACGATGAACTCTACGATAAAGGCACCCAATCAGCTTTGGCCAATTTAGAAGAGAAAAAAAACACAGACCTCTTTTTCTTCCTGTTGGTTTTGTTGCTCAAGGTCTGGTGGTGGTCTTCCTTGCATGAACCAAGACGTCTTTAACTGCAGGTTTGGAAAAGGAACCTGTAACGAATGGCGATTGCTTCACTGAGACAGCATCTTCAAAAGTTTGATCCACAAAATTAAGTTTCTGGCACAATAAAACATTTTTCCTTAACTTAAGATTTCTTTTTGTGTGTGTGTGTGCAGTACAAGTGACATAAATTTCAAAATTGAACACGTTTTACCAATTGGTATTTGGAAACAAACATAACGCTCAATAGCGAAATATCATTATTCTTTTATTGTAGAAACCTCCCTTAAAATTTGTTAGACAAAAAGTTAAGACAAAGCTGGGCAATTGCAAATCATTTGTCGCAAGGCACACGCAAAAAAAATTTATCCCTGAGTTGACGTCACAAATTGTTCCATTCTTTATGATGCAACAGACCCAAGCCTTAATTAAATAGCTGATTACTATCATCTATTTCTTTCTTCCCCAATCACTGATCGAGTCTGGAGGGCTTCAAGGTTTCCACCGCATCTAGCGTCGCTATACAGTCAAGAGATTATTAGCACAGTCATCTAACTAAATTAAGTCCATGTCTACCACTTAAAGCTAGCAACTAATTTACCAAGTAATTATCCATGTTCGTGGGGTCTGGTTGCAAGATCTTCTTGCTTTCAAATCTCACTGACGGGTCCTCGTAGATATCAGATTCTGTTCAAGAAAACAGTAATAACAAATAAATTGGAAGTGATAAGCAACCAACAACACAAGGGACCGTGTTGTAACGTCTTAACTAAACTCTGGAAAACCGTTGCCCAACATTTGTTGCACTGCCAGGTTGGTCAGCGTAACATACCATCAGTCAAAACTACTTTTCTATACAGTGTAAAATAAAAAGACACGAAAGAAAAGATACAGGAGTCAGAGAGAAAGACCCTAAAAGCCTGAAAAGATACAGGAGAGAGGGAGAACGAAAAGACCCGAAAAAGGTACAGGAATCCGTTTCGCGAAGGTCCCGTAAACTTTATGGGCCCGAAAAGTAGTTTTCAAAACTACAATCCGCTTATCCTGAAAAGCTGATCTGTTAACATGTTCTCGTTATCAGGCGTTTTATGTCACCCAAAACACGCCCGAAAAGTTCCGGGACTTTCGAGAAACGTGGCCCGGCGAGAGATACCCGAAAACAAGAAGATGCAGGAAAGAGAAACCCGTGCCATTTGTTTCTCGAACAATATCGCTGAGCTCACGAGCATTTTTGTTACTTTTATTACAGGCATTCACAACAATCACTGAAAAGCTACGCATTTTGAAGTCGGTACTTAAGACCAAAGTACTTCAGATCCAAACAACAGACCCAAAAAAATGTCACTTTCTGAACTGAACATCTATGCTCCCCAGGTCCACAGTACTGCACTTTCGCTTTCGTCAGTCCCACAAGGACCGGGAACATTGCATTGCATTTTATGGCGAGATGAAAGACACTGGAAACGAAGATCACCATACAAAACGGCCAATCATATCGCACGTGGTAGTTTGGAAAGACCAGGTTTTTCAAGAGCAAGCTTTCTCACAATGCAAAAACTAATTTAGCTTCACATTTACTCGAATTGATGAGGAGCGACTTTGGAGTGCAAAGCAAAGTAATCGAGGGAATGGTTATGAAACCTTAAACCCTTCAAATGCGAGAACAATGTTGTGGCAATCAATGTTGAATTGAACGTGACCCTGCACAATCTTTTGTTTTCGCTTCGCACGAGTTGCGCAAAATTTTAATCCAAACATTTGATTGGTTATCTCCTCGAAAGGTGTGTTTTGTGCAGGGTCAAGACCAAAAATACAGGAAAAAAAAGAAACAAAGGAACTTGTCGAGTTTCATAACCATCTCGATGCATTAACTATGTACAAAGGCAAAGAAAAGTGAATAATCAGATCTTTACAAATATAAAAAAACAGAAACGAACAAACCTGTTTCAAATGCATCGTCATCCAGATTGTCATCTCCAAAAGCAGACAGTAAGCCATCCTTCATGGGGTAAACTATGTGAAAAAAAGCCAAAGTCATTTCATTTGGCATATAGTTGTTTTGTCAGCTCTTAAGCTGCCTGGCGGAGTTAACTACAACATCACTAGCAGGAAAAAGCGGGTTTGTGAGTGTGTGCCGATGCAGTGACAGAGAAAGGTGGAAGACCATGGCCAGCCAACACAGTGAACAATGCGAGACAGATGCCAACTGACCTACCTCCTTACTCTAACACAGCTTACAATGGAGCAGGATAAAAAGCGATGTGGTCCTCTTGCACAATTACTTTTATGTTGTTCAACAGTTTTAAGTGGTTATTGCAATTTTTTGGGTATTTTGGGTGTCATGAAATTGCATCATTTTGCGTGACATAGCCTCTATAAATTCACTGAAGACAACTACAGGCAGTGGCCTGCATGAGACTGATTTGAACCTGGAGCATTCGCATACAAATCAAGCGTCCCAACCGATGGACAAAGGAGTTCTCGTAGAATCGTATAAATATGCAGAATAAATTAACTAATCATCGGGATTGATTGTCGCCTATAATAAATATAATTAATAGTACTCTGCCTACATCTCATTCAACAAATTATGCTTTTCCGCAAGGCATGCTTTTTGACCTTACAACACAGTTTTTAATTGTTAATTGAAGGTTAATATTATAATTTGCAGAATAAATTAACTAATAATTGGAAATTATGCACAAATATTGATTGTCGGTCATGATTACAGCAATTAGTACTCTGCATACATTACATTCAACATAATTATGCTCTTCCGCAAAGCATAATTTCTTGACCATTCAACGGAGGTTTTAATTTAAATTGAAAGGTTAAAAGAGAAACCAATTGAAAGTAATTTAGTTTTTCCCCTACCTTTTGCGTTTGGAATTATAAAGATGTGCTGTTTGAATCCAATGAGAATGTCCCCTAAAAGGGAGTTTGAGTCAGTGCATCAAATATACTATGAAACAGAACGGTAGTTTCCTTGAAGTTGAAAAACTGTTCGTCCACCAGCAATTGTGCATTGCAGCATTGTTACCTGTGTCTATAGAGAATGATTGCAAAGCATCTATACACTCTGAGCTATGTAGCCACCAAGAAGATAATAAGCTGCGAGATACGAGGTGATTGAACGACTGTAAAATAGGCGTCTTTCACAATCTCGCATTCATGGGGTTCAAGTCCCATTCAAGCCTTGGTTTACCTTTTTTTTAGGGTTCCTCTGCAACTGCTTAAATTTCGTACAACTTCAATGATCATTCGCTCGCTCTAAGAGTCATAAAATACTGATCTTCACATATCTCACAATCAAAGATTGGATCATCGGTAAATAGTTGCGACCACGCAAATGTTTACTCCGAACTGATATTGTAATTGGTTGGCATTGCCGTCCATACTGACTGACTACATGCTATTATCAAATTTCCCTTCAAGTCTAAGCATTTACTACCATTTTTCAACAATATGGTAAGCGTAAGGGTTTTAACGTTATGCCTTGTTGTGTTTAACTGCAGCTGTTGATCTTTTCTTGAGGACCGCAGTTTTGGGGACACAATGTGAAGTTAAAGGAAAGGAAAGGAACTGTATTTAAAGTGTCTAGTCATTCTAGCGCTAGAGCACTAATTGGGGAGACCGTAAACCGAAATTAACAATTAACGCAAATCAATTCAAGTGTTGGTTTTTGAGGAGAGGGGAAACCGGAGTACCCCGGAGAAAACCTCTCGGTGCAGAGTAGAGAACCAACAAATTCAACCCACATATGACGCCGGATCTGGGAATCGAACTCGGGCCACATTGGTGGGAGGCGAGTGCTCTCACTACTGTGTCATCACTGTCAAACCCTTTGACAGTATTCCCAAACGTGAGTGATGTCGACTTTGGAGAGAAGATCTAGGGGACTCTCGTCGTGCGCCTAATACACCCTTCTCCAAAATGGTGGCAACCGATGTGACTGAGTTAAAAATTGAACTGAATGAAAAACCGATACCAGAAATAGAAAGAGCACCTTTACTTTAGTAACCCTGCAAAGTTTCAGCGAATTAGGTGTCAATATCAGCTGAGAAAATGTAAGTTGAAATTTGACAAATTTACAGACGCTTGTATGACTGGCGGTATACGCCATACCCACCAATCATACAAACACCGGTACATTTTTAGTTTTTACATTTTCACAGCTGATATTACACCTGATATGCCGAAACTTTGCAGGGTTACTACAGTAAAGGTGTTCTTTCTATTTCCGGTATTAGTTTTTCATTTCAACTTATTTGAATTCCCAGCCGCCATTTTGTAGAAGGGTCTATTAAGTGCACTACCGGATATTAGCACTGATTGAGAGCCAGACACTTGTTGATGTAAACTACGGCAGCTGAAAATTCCCAGATGAAAAAGAGAAAATATTCAGAAACATCAACTGGAACAACTCTGTGAAAACAAAATCTTACCTTGATCGTTGAGAAAGGAAGCAACCGTTAATGTTTCGTTCATTATAATTTCACGAAGAAGGGTCTTGTCTTTGTCCCAAATTTTAATCACACCATCGCAACTATAACATAAGAAAAAAACGTGCTCATTTTATCGATGAAGCTTTTTGTTTAGCAAGTAGTACCCAAAGAAAGTTTCGAAATGGGTAGTTTGCGGCGCCATGTTGGACAACAAAGACAGTAGATGTTTCCCTAGCTCCTAGTGTTGGACATGTAGAGTCAATGTGGTGAAGTCGTTAGCATCTGTTCTAATAGTCTAAAGGTCATAAATGTTTCATTTTTAAGTATTCTAGAGGCCCTAGACATAAACACATCTTGTTAGCAATACGAGAATCGAAGGAACAGGGGCACCCAACGATAATCTTCGGTGAAATATGTGTTCGGGAGACTCATACCGTCCTACGAATTTCGGTAATACATTTCCAAACAGCTATATACCTCTTACTAAAACATCACCAAAAGGATTAGCAACCAGGGAATAGTAGTCCCTTTCGTTTTCGGAAAGGATATTTTTTGCAATTTTTGACACTCGAAAAGGTCACCTAGAAGTTTCGGATGAGTAAGCGGTTCGCTAAGAAATTCTTAGAGGTAACGTTCAGCTTGCAATTTGAAGATCACATTCCCTAATGTTTTCGGACACTGTAACTTTCAGGTAAGATATCCGAACAGATCGAAGTCTTGTAGGTGATAAAAATATCTCTTTAGACAGTCTTTATACATTACAAGGAACCTAAAAATGTCTCACAAAGGCTTTTGGTTTGATTTGCTAGTTGGGTGCCCTTGAAGGAATTCTAGTAAACAACGAGGTCACGGTAATCGATTGCTTCTCAATAAATAATGCTTCTTACTACCTAGCACTGCAGAGGATCTCTAAAATGTCATTAGAATCCACACTGTTAACACCGTCTTGGTGATCTTTGGGCTGGAGGTGTTTTGAACCCACCATCCTTTCATCTGAAAAAAGGGAATAATTAAACTCAACTTGCATCGCAGTTTCAACGAAGAGACTTAAGCAGCCGCAAAGAAGACTGGAAAAACCGCCGTCTTGAATGGGATTCGAAATCGTAACTGCGAAATTGTACTGCAATACTCTTCAACTCAGCTATGAAGCCATCTTTGTTGCAAGCAAGCCTGATAAGACTTTCCTACAGATAACACGATAGCTCAAGGATAAAGCCAAGTTTAACTCCTTTATTTGCTACTATGATCAAAAAATCACTTCCTTTCTTTCTTTCTTCAGATTTTTAAAGTGTGTTCGGTTAACACCTGGCTGGCAAAATTATGAGCTTTGATTTCTATCCAAAGGCTGTTTACTTTGAGTGCAAGTTTTGGATTTCACGGTTCGCCATCACTCACGTTCAAAACTGACCACTTAGACCTCAGAGGGTTAGATTTCACGAGAAGTGACATCATTTACTAACTAGCCCAAAATTTTAGCGAGGAAATGCAGTTTATTGTATGAACAAAACATTACTTTGAGAGATTGAAAGCCCGAAACTCTCGCGCTACATATTAATTCATCCGTGTACACACGCATTGCATTCTTAAACTAGTGAGTCTTTGACCGTGCGTTCTTTTCTCCTCGATCCAGTTCTTTCCAGATTTTAAAGTTAGTATTGGCAGACCATTAAATGAAAAAATTATAGTTTAAATAAACAGGTGTCTTTTTTTAAATCAAGGCTAAAAACTTGGGTCACTTGGTGTTTAGTGAACATAGTTTTGAAATCCAAAGAAAAAGAAGAATTGATTTTTTGGTCATAGTAGCACTTTAACTAACACTGCTATGATCTTTTCACTCAAGAAATAATAAAAAAAATCGGCTTTTAGGTATGTATATCTTGTCTCTTCTGTTGATATTTCAGTTTGGGCAAAAGAAGACTGCTTTCCTTCACGGCGTTGCCTTGCAACTAAAAATCTTTTTCACGTCATGATATGACTTAAGTCAAGCGTACCTACTTTATAATAAAACATTTGTAATTTTGAGCACAATAGTAAGAGCGGTTTTCAATTGAGTGTCGAAAGTAATTAGATAATTACTTTGGTTTATGATTACTGTATTCAGTGATTGATTCAAAGTTCTCGCGCCATTTTGTCAACAAATCAGAAGTGAAACCAAAACCAATCGTGGTTCGCGCTTGCACATTTTCCCGCACTTTGTGTCGGCTACGTGTAAATAATTCGAGTTTTGATTGGTTTACTGGATTATCTCCGTCCTTTTTGATTGGCCAAAGTAATTACTTTGGTTTTGGTTTTACGACACTCATTTGAAAACCACTCTACCAGTCAAACGATGACTTTATCAAATGGTATAACGAACAGATTCCTTCTTCACTTCTCTTCTCTTCTCTTCTCACCCCTCCCTTTTATTTTTATTCCACCTTTGTCAACAATATGCAACGGTTTCATTTTTCACTGCCAACAATAGCGACCTTGAGATCGGAGGACGAGGACGACTACGAGTTTTCCGTTTTGAGCACGCGCACTTCAACAAATGTCGGCCTCCAAACCTTACGCGCATGCTCAGTACAGAAACCTAATACTCGTAGTTGTCCTCGTCCTCTGATCTAAGGGTCCCTATTGTCTTTATGTACTACCAAATTCTCCTAACAGATATGGACAAAAATGTATGGCAGTGAGCAAGGAGAATTAAGATTTGGATCTTGGGAGTGAAAAGGTTAAGTGCAACGACTTTCCGTTTATAAGGATTTGTAGTATGAGTTTTTCGTTCTGGGCACGCGCACTTCGAAGAATGTCGGCCTCCAAACCTTATGCGCATGCTCCGTACCGAAAACTCGTATTCGTAGTCGTCCTCGTCCTCCGATCTTAAGGTCCGTAATCACTGTAGCGAAACGGATTGATGGATTTCATCCGCCGTTGTGATTGGCCGATTTCTATACAGAAAAATCCATTTGAAGTGAAATATTAATCTAGTGTACTAATTTTCACCACTGCCTCTAATCACTGCAAGTGTGATAAACCTAATCGGCTAACTCAATGTTCTACCCAATTCAAATCCTTCGGGAATTAAACGTTTTGTTTCAGGTATCTCCATATCATATAAATATGAATGTTACATTGTCATACAAATACAACACACAAAGAATCTTTATCTCGGGAGAATTGAATTGGGTACAACATTGAGTTAGCCGATTAGGTCTAATGGAGCCAGCATAAAATGAAATCGTTTTTTCAAAGTTGAACCTCAATCACTGCATAATCATTCGCTCTTAATCTGTCATTTTGTCTTATACACCCATGGTAAAATACCTTCATTCGCGACTCTTTCATTTTTCTCTGAAACCAGAGAATGGAGATGAAGATATCCACTTTTGTGTCCACACAGCAAGAGATTGTTCTGAAGGAAAAGTTAAACGGTATAAACCTAGTTGTCATATATTTTTTCCTATTCTAAAAAGAACAGGCGCGCACCGATGGCTCAGTTGGTTGAGCACCGGGCTGTCACGCGGGAGGTCATGAGTTCAACTCCGGCCGGACCAACACTCAGGGTCTTGAAATAACTGAGGAGAAAGTGCTGTCTTTGTAATTACATCTGCAAGTGGTTAGACTCTCTGGTCTTCTCGGATAAGGACGATAAGCCGGTGGTCCCGTCTCACAACCCTTCAAGGTTCATAATCCTGTGGGACGTAAAAGAACCCGCACACTTGTCGCAAAAAGTAGGGTATGTAGTTCCCGGTGTTGTGGTCTGTCTTCTGTGGTATATCATGGTTGGGA
>NW_027179746.1:187500-195000 GCF_036669935.1 Montipora foliosa
TTAATTTACAAAATGTATTAAGTCCGCAAGACAGCAAATTCAAAATGTATACAGTACCTGGATACCCAAGATAACTTAGAGCTAAACTATTTCTTAATTCTTGCAATAAATAAACCTGAACGGACATTTTAAAAAGGAATCATTCTCCCCCAAAAACGCCCTTTGGCAAAATTTCACCTGGTATAGTAGACCCAGATCTCTTGCTCGCCAATCAACAAGTACATCATGTTAAATTCCCTGTTGTATGTCACATCTTTTACCATGTTTAAAGGCGAGATGGGAGGAGGAGGAAGAACTGTGGAAAGATTCTGGCACTTTTTTTGCGAGATCAGACGAACACTGTAAAAATAACAATATGATATAATAGTTTTGAAATTTACCGTCCTGAAAAAAAATTAATTTAAGGCACACATTTCAAGCCTCCAACTCGCTAGATTAAGAATGCAGCGTTTTAACTATTAAAGGCGCGGGCAAGCAGCTTCAACATTTGCTTGATTTTGTTGAGTGATGTTGAACGATGTTGAATGCTGGGGTGGGCAAACAGTTTCAACACATCATTATTTGATTCAACAGACTTTCACGAGCGACTGGGTATAAAGTCCCAGTCTGCAGCCGCGCTTGTTACTATGGATACGGACTTGTTACTATGGATACTGAACTGGATACGTCATTGAGAGACCGGTTAGTTTGCAGGCGAATACCTAACATTGTTGAAAGAGGGGGCCAAACGGCTTCAACTTCATTCAACATTCGCGATAACAAAAGAAAATGTTAAACGGTTGTTGAAGCAAAGTTTAAACGCTTTTAAACTCGTTCCACATCGATTAAACCTCGATTCAACATGTTTCAACACGGTGGAAAGGAGGGGTCAAACGATTTCAACATCACTGTTCCACAAAATCGAACGGATGTTGAAGGAAATGTAGAAGCTGTTTGCTTGTGTCTTAACTGTGCAAAAGACGATCCATTTTCAAAGCCTGAACGCCGCAAAGGAAGTCGTCTACAAACAGTATAGTGGCAAGTCAAACTTCTTTAGAAAACGGAGTGTCACTTTTTAATTGCCAAGGCAAACCTTTTGCGCTAACACCCAACCAGATCGGAAATGAAAACGAATCGAAAAGGATGGCAAAAGACTACCGGTAAGCCTGGTATTACGCATGTGTTTCAGTACAAAAAAGACACGTGATCCGCTTTCCACGGAAGCCAATTACTGGTCAATGTTCTGGAGGGCCTCCAATTTAACTTGCATGTCCACAATAGAAGCGTAAGCAAAACAAGGATTTTTTTTTTGTAAATTATGCAGAATTTTGTGGAGTTTGGTGACTGACCATAAGTGGAAACCTTCCCAAAAACTACTTTTGAAAAAATTAATCAATTTGATAATAAAAAAAACAAACTATCTATCTGTGATTCCATATGAAGGACAGAAAAAATAGTAGTTTACGAACCTGCTATCATTGCCAATTGCCATGACACGTGTGGATTTCCCTCGGCACGTAACCAAAGAGAGTGACGTGACAGAACAGCGTGACAAAGCCCAGAAATCACACAAATGATTCAGAGAGAAGACCTCAATGACGCGATTCGGGCAGCAGTAAATATGCTTTACTGACACAATATTCATCCAGTAAATTCCTTCAGAAAACACAGGCAAGCTAAAACACACACACAGAAAAAATTATGAAGTATCAAGCAGGTGTTTTGGATAGCTACCACCAGTTCTCCAAGCCACAAGTTCTCAAGACCAAGTGAAACTAACACAGAAACCTATATCAGCCAACATGATATAAATTGACTGTAGGCTTTTAACAATATTTTCACTAGTTTCTTCTTTTCACAAACAAAGATCACAGAAATGGCACCATCTGTGGCTTGTCCAGGGAGGGAAATAAAAGCAAACCACTCAAGGATGTACTGGATAGAGTGTAATGTGAAGTGCAAGAATTCTATCCCATATGAACCATGTGAGCGTTAGCCCTACTGATGGAAATGGGCCCACACAAGGACAGAGAAAAACTCTTCCCACCCTGGTCAGAGTTTTTCTCTGTCCTTGTGTTGGCCCATTTCCATCAGTAGGGCTAACGCTCACATGGTTCATATGGGATAGAATTCTAGCACTTATGCAGTTAATTCTGTTTAAAATATAAGTCTTACACGGCTAACGTTTGTATAAACGTTACCTTTCCTTGCACTCAAGGATGTAGTTTCTTATGAAGTTTGGGACTGCTCTTCTTGAACCTATCTACTTCGGAATCGGTTGATTCGACGCCCCCTGACGTCAGGTTGATTTTCTTTGCCCTTCTTCACATAGAACTTTATAATCAGCTGTTTCAACTCCTTTTTACTTTTCACTGCTTTTGCACAAAGGTCACGTGTGAGAGGTGAGCAAAAGCGCTCGAGTACCCTTAAGCTTTCGGTAGCAATAAAGGGGAAACCCGGAACTCTCGATTTTTCAAGAGCAAGATTCAATGCAATTTGAATAGAGGTCCCCTAGGAGGTATTATCAACTTGGGCAAGCAAATTAGGCCTTGGACACGAGGGATCCGGTTTTGATGCACTGATCGTGACAACCTGGCCCCAGTTCTTCATTGGCCGGATAACTTTATCCGGTGGATAAGTCACCATCTGACAGTTTCAATCAGCATTGTCAATCTCTGCAAAGATTTCAGTCTTTGTCCTCGTAACTGCAATTACGCACACTCTAAGCATATCTAAGTAAAGGACAAAACGTTTGGCCAACGTTTACTGGATAGTGACTTACCCATCGGGACCCTAAGGGGCCTATGGTGTCCCACAGCATTTATGAACAATCACTATGACAGAGCCTACGCTTTACGTATACCGTCGTAATCATTCATTACTCTAAATCTGAGATGACGAGAAAGTCAAATTTTTCATACGTGATTACAAAGTAGCATGTATTTCCTCTACAGTCATTTAAAGACCCTGAAGGTTGGTCCGACCAAATCCCATCCACAACTTCCCGCGCGGTAGTCAAATACTCTGCCTACTGAGCTAATGAATAACCCTTCTTTATAGAAAAAGAAACTGTCTTAGGTTTAGGTTAGGTGTATAACCTGTAGATTTCCTCCATGAGGTCAAGGGAGTTGACTTTCACAACACCATCCAATGCTGCTGTAATAACGAGTGCTGATGTCTCTGGGTGAAGCATGATTTTTGTTATCGCCTGGTAGTGAAAGATCATGTAATAGAATGTGCAATAATAAGTTGGATAGATGTTCGAACTATAATAGAAATGGATTTTTGGGAGTAGCCCTGGGTCCTATCTTTTTCCTCGATGGGATTCAGTTCGTGCCTCAATGTGTAAAATAGTGCAACAACACCAACAAAAGCAGTCGTTCCTTCTTTCCAAATAACTAATTAGGAGTTATGATAATGAAAAATGAACAAAAAAATTGAAATTGTTTGAAAACCTTTAAACCAACAAAAAAAAGTGAATCGCGACGGAAATAACGGACAAGACTGACAAAGTTTGTCCTTTACCTTGAATTTTCTAAAAGAAACATTGGGCAGCTGGATAAACGTGTTTTCCCGATGTAGATCGTGCAAAGTTGAGAGAATCCAATTTTCTTTCAACACGATGTTGAACTAAAGTCCATCCATTTCAAGTGACATTAAATTAGCGATATAGCATATAGTAAAAATAATTTAAGCTTGTTTTTGGTTTTTGGTTTTTTTTTCTACAAGCATTGATAACGGTTTTTACCAGTTCTCGTTAATACTTAAAAGATTTTTTCCACCAGTGATCTTTTTCTGAAATATCTTCTCTTGTTTTAATACACTTCAACTGTCTAATTTTCTTGATAGCAGTCTCCCTTTCCCTTGATATTTTACGTCGTGTTCAAGGAGACTCTCCTCTGACTTGCATCTGTTGAGCATGCGCCAACATTGCCAAAGGCGTCCAAAAACCTTCAGCTTGTCATTATGCAAACGCCATTTTCGTATAAACAAACAGGAACGGTGTTATTTAGGACTCTGCATCAGTTATTTTAGAAACCAGTTTGTCTCAACTACGATCAGTAAAGTGATAAGATCAAAGTAAATTTACAGCCATTTCCCCATTTGCTTATTAATTAGCTTCAAGCTTAAATGGTAATAGAATTAATGTTGTACCTTTGAATGCCCGGTAAAGGTATGAACTTTTCCTCCACTTTTCGATCGGCTCCAAACATTTACTAAAGGTTAGAATGATAAAGAAAACAATGCTCATTTTACAAGCCTTTAAAGTGATATTCACTTCCCCTAATGTCATTAATGTCTCCATAACTCTGCTCAAACCTGACGAGCGGAGGAGGCGGCCGAAAGTAAGGCTACCAGATATAAAGCATCGTCTGAAAATCGAACCCACAACACATTGGTGGAAGACCAGTGCTCTCATCACTGCTTCAGCACCCCTCCCCCCCCCCCCCCCCATCGCCCTACCACCCCTTCACCCTCCCCGTCGTTTAGAGGACTCAGACCCAAATCGGGAGGGGTCAAAATCTACCGGAACACCAAAGAATGCATACAATATATGATTTTCAGATCATTGGAATTGCGGATTTGAAACTTCTTTGAGACGGAAAGATAACAGTCAGTGGAACAGCTTAAGCAGTTTTAAAAAAACCCTGCTAGCAGAAGTTTCTTTTTCTTTTGCGTTCGCTGGGCTGACAAGAACAGGAAAAGAGACCTAGGCCACGCGTCAAAACTCACTGTATTGAGCATGCGCAGCGGTTACTTAGCAACCAAATCCTCACGTGATACTTCATGTTGTGTGGGCTCACTTAACAACAGCGGAATTACTGTAAACTCGGGAATGGGCAGGACATAGCGGGCTCACGTCACAGTCAGCAAACATATCATGGGGCATGCGATTTAAAGAGTGCCGTCCAAGGTTGTGGATGGCGGTTAGATCAAAGTGAGTCTCGACCCATGACAGAGGCCACTTTTCCTGTACTCGCCCAGCGAACGCAAAAAGAAAAGAGAGCTCCGCTAGCAGGGAAAAAATCCAGGATCAAAATCACTTTCAGTCTCAGTTTTTTACGGGTTCCTTTTTAGCTACGTCAGTTGCTCCAATAACTGAGCTGTCTTTTCCCTTTGAAAAGAGTACATTGTTCTAAAACCATACATACCATCACAATCTGTTCCAACAGTTACTATAAAGTTACAGGCTTTGGAGTAAACACATCCTGTCACAGGACCTCTGTGTGCACTGCAAACACAACAAAGTAGAAAGATCTTTAACATTCAACAGTACAGTCATCCATCTCTAAAAATTTGCAGGAATCTCTCAAACGAGTACACCAAAGCAACCACAATGTCGCCAGTTGGAAGAAAAACTCTGCAAGAGGCTCCATTTGACGTTGATTCTGGCCTACCTGTAAACTGATAAGCCTTATTCAGCCTAACTTCATGATAACGATCAAGCATTTGAAAGCGTGCTTTGTATATGACCCCTTTTTGATTGGTTTTTGCAACACCAAGACCGATTCCATGTTCCTTGCTCTGAGAACAGTGTTCTATGAACAAGTCATGCTGCCAAATCGTAGCGTGTAAACAAGCCTTAAAGGCCAGTTTGCACGCTACGATCTGTTGGCATGTAAACCGGCCTTAAAACAGGTGAATTTAGTTTCATGAAACAACTCGACGAAGGTCACACTGCCCCTGTGAAAAGGTAAATTTTCGAGTTCCCTTGCAGAGCAACCCAACCGTCTTTTTTTGTTTATCCTGTGATATAAAAATACCTCCAAAGTACAGTGTAACAGGCTTACTCTGTTATCTGAAAAAGAAGATTTCCTTCCATATCGTAGGCCACAACATTTCGCTCAGACAAACAGTAAAGACGCTGAAAAATTAAATTGAATAATCCACAAGTCGGTTAAAATAAATTCCACATGGCAAAAGTGTGCTATTTTGCACATAGTGCCGGCTTTTACCAATCTCATATCCAACAACTGTAAATGGAAAAATTGTCTTATTAAATTACATTAAACTTTGAACTGCTTAAATTTATCAAGACAACCAGAAATTCTTTTCGACTTCATGAACGCTTGGCACAATCAGTTTCCATATAAGGTCATACTGTAAATGAGCTGATAAACGAGGTCAGAACCGCTGAAAAACTCAAGGATTAAGAACAACATCTGACTGGCTCAGACATTCAAAACAATAGTCCCAAACAGTTACAAAACGGAACTTTTAATACGAATGAACACATTTAACTAGAGCCAAAGGTTGTAACTCTTGATCTTGCAGAAAAGCAGCCCTTTAATCCAATCCGACTTACTTGCATAGCTTCATCCAACTCTACTTGCTTTACCCAACTTCCTCCCATGTCGGGGTAGGATGCTCTGAAATACCGAAGTACGTACATAACATGGCTAAATGTGAGAACAACTTTAATTAAACACCAATGAAATACCAGGTGATATTTCCAGCGAAAACATGATAATTATCTTCACATGTGAAAATAACATGTTGTTTTCACACGTGATATTTAGAGACTATGAATGCAAGTGACCTCCTTCACGTTCACATCAACTAATTACAATACGTGAGTATAATTGGATTATAATTATTTCAAACAACCTCAAGGGCGTTGTTTGAAGTAATTACAGTGCGTAATTTGAACAGAATGGAGAAACCGTCGTGATATGAGCGGACGAAACTTCTAATCGCTTTATGGAGCAAAGACCTGGATTTGTCTTCTTCCATTCTTGGAAGTTATCCTTGGTTCTTTTCTCGCCTCAAGAATGGTGATGATAATCGTGGCAGCCATGCGATGCCGTGCCATTTTGTCTCACGGCGAGGTTACCCTGCCCACAGTATTTCAATTTTCGCTGATGTGAACAGAGACATAATTGAATAAAATTGAATGGAGTATGGACAGAATGCAAAATGGCAGCCAAAAATGTATTCTTTTGTTTATGTGCTAATTAGACTCACTAGCCTCGCTTTCAAGAAAAATTTCTTTTATACTTTGTCCATGCAAACGAGGTTAGTGAGTCTAATTAGCGCATAAACAAAAGAATATTTTTTTGGCCGGCATTTATGCATTCGGTCTATGATAGCCTGAATTAGTATAGCGATATTTCTTGTTTACAAACATTGACGTCACATTTCTTTTGATATTCAAATTTGCCAACCAAGGAACAAAGGAAGTCATTGTTTCAACAGCCAATTGGGTTCTGGTTGGCATATTAACAACAGTAAGTGATGTAGTGTATGTTCAGTGCATCCTACATGATGTATCTAGCAGTGCAAAGAGTGATGAGATTATTATTATTAAAAGCATGGCGGATTAGATTCGGAGTGTTTCTAGTGTGGCTTGATAATCCATTGGAATCGTTTTCAATACACGATCAAGACACGACAGGTGACGTCACGAGAAACAACCCTATATACCAAAACAATGGATAGGGTTGAACGCGCATGCTGATTGGCTACTCAAACTCCGGATATTCATTGCTATTCACCTACGAGCAATTCATGCGGAATTTG
>NW_027179746.1:197500-205000 GCF_036669935.1 Montipora foliosa
AAGCTCACTTGGTATTTCGTTGGTGTTTATATAGTAATTAACAATTATTCCATGAGCGCGCGTTGGATATGAGATGATAGATAGCCAACGAGGCACGTAGCGCCGATTTGGCTATAATCATCTCATATCCAACAAGCGCGAGTGGAATAATTGTTTTATTAAAAACGACCCCAAAATATAGAAAACTAGACTACAATAAAAAATAAAAAAACACGCATGCATAATTATATTGCCGTGTTTGTAGATCATGGTATAATGGCCCATAACCCACGATGGCTTAGCCAATCAAAATTCTCGAATTGCATTATCCAAAGATCGAGTTTTTAATACATTAAGGTTACATGCAGGTAAGGTACTAAATTTATCTTTTATAATATATGCATTAGGGGTGGAGAATGGTACCTCCAAAATCTTGGCACTCGCAAACTCGACAGTCTTTACAAAGAGTCTCCACGTCTCGTTTATATTAGGGACCTTTAGCAACGAATTTTTCGGGCAATACCGCGAACCGCGAACCTCGGAAAATCACGTGATCTTGTCGTTGCCGTCACGTTTGTAGTCTGCGGTTCGAGTTTCAACTTCAAGACACTGTACTTGCGGTAAGTGATTTACGGCAGCGTTTTATCGCCAGAGATTAATCAGACCTCCCGTTTGACCATATCAGTCATGTTGTTACATCTGTTTGCTATCTATTGGGAACAATTTTGAAGATCAAATCTAAGTTTTGGGAGAATTTTAGCTGTTTGATTTGAGAGCAGTTGTAGCAATGAAAAATCCAAGATGGCGGCACCGCTGTGGATAACAGGAACGGCTTGCTAAAAGTTCAGAATCGCGCTAACCTCTAGAACGGCAAACGACTAACTTCAAACCGGGCTTAATGTGGTTTGCGGTATATCGCGAAAACATCGGTTCTAAACTAAAAGGTCTCTATTGCTTTTATTTTGGCGTGAAGTCTTGCATGTTTTGGTCTGGGATTCGCAAACAAGGGTCTCGGCATCTCGGCGAGTCTCGGATTTTACCATTCGTCAACCCTTGCATTGCCCGATAAATTAATTTTAAAACTTGAGGACGCAGGGGTGGCACATCGGTGAGAGCACTCGCATCCGACCAATGTGGCCTGGGTTCGATTCCCAGTCTGACATGGTGTCATATGTGGGTTGAGTTTGTTGGTTCTCTACTCTGCTCCGAGAGGTTGTTCTCCGGATATTCCCGTTTTCCCCTCTCCTCAAAAAGCAACCTATGATTTCAATGTTTAGTTTCCCCAATTTAATGTGGCCCGGGCCTACACTGTACTGAACACTTGACACTTAAATAAAGTTCACTATTAATTTTCCTGGGATTCAGATTTGTCCAAACTTAAACTACTGTAAGTTCACCTTCATCCCGCCAGTTCCCCCTGTAATAAGCTCATCTTTCACATGATTAAAGACCATACACAGCACAGAATGCATGTCAGCTGATACCGAAAACACCTCGTGAAAATTCAGGTTAAAGACCTGCAAAAGGGCAACTTGAAATAAGAACATTTAAGGTTGCAAATTACACGTAAAATGGAAAATGAATTTCAATTTAAAAAGAGGGTTAAAATATGTGGGATAAAAAAAAGTAATGTTTGTGATGGAATAGCAGACTAAAAAGATGTAAAACAGATCTTAATTAGAAACTGCAGCCATAGTGGTCACGATCTGCAGGAAATAAAAGATTGACGGAGTATACATACATACATACATATTACATACATGTACATATTTATTAATCCTTTGAGTGAGGGACACTATACAGGATGCTACATGTAAAAGGTCAAACGGGTCCGACGGGAGTAAATTAAAGGCTGAGTTAAGGGGTAAAGAAACGTGTGCACACTTTTGTAGATACTAGTTCTGGGGGTATTGGGCAGATAATTTGAACTTTACTGATATTGCCTTTGAAACTTTTCACAACTGATTCACTTGTCTTTATGAAACAGAAACAAAAAGGAAGCAATATTCAAAGACAATAGTCTGTTAACATTTCCCTATAGTTTTCCATGTGTTTATCTCGCTCAAACCTCCTTGCTTAAATAAGCTTAGGGAAACCCGGAGAGATTAGAGTTGGCGAATGCTCTTTTTCAGCTCTGGGGTACCTCAAATTGTGGAACCGTTCTACAATGAACGAGGAACGCTTGAGTGGCCTAGGGATGCTGCTCATTCATCATGGAATGACATCTGTTCTATTCTATTCTTCATTGCCCCCATGGGGAGTGGTTAGTTAAGTAAGTACAGTATGCAACTATGAATAATAGATGAAACAGTATATTACAGTACAATTCAATAATAAATTATTGCAGTTTGCGGACAGGACATCTTTTCATGGTTTACCTTCAATGCATATTCCTTTGACAATGCAAAATAGACATTGAATTTCCTTGAGAATATGATAAGGCGTAGAACATTGAACTGCATGGTAAGATGGATAATTGAGATGCCTCGTCACTTAAAAACAATAAAAATAAATCGTGTAAATTATAAATCTTATGCCTGTTAGCTATTACATAAAATAATGTGTGCACTCAGGCATAGAGGCAATACATGTAATAAAAAATATATATAGTTCCGTGGTCAAAGACTAAGTGAAATGAGTTAACTTTTTACTTTGACAGTCCTCAGTTGTTCAAACGCTGGATAGCATTATCTGCTGGATAAATCCCTGTCCAGTGGATAAGTCATAGCAAAACCAATAACATGTATTGTACTATCAAACAGTTAGTGATTTCTCCGGTGGATAGCGTTTTCCAACTTTTGAACAACTGTCAGGCCTGAGGCCCAATGCATTCTTGAATAACAGCTGTTCATCTACATTCCATAACAGCTACTACCCAACTAGATCCAACCTTGGAAGCATTTCATCTCTGACTGAAATCTCCAATTAATAATAATATTTATTAATAATTATTATAAGTCAACATGACAGAAATTCAAAAAGGCATAAGATATAAAAAATAGAGAATGCCATCGGCGATCAATCCCGTAATCACCTGTGTTGTAAACACTTTCATAGGACCAACTTGTAATACCTCTGGAGTCAAGAAACACAAACTGCCTGAATCTGGAATTATAGGTCACTAGAAGAAAAAGGTAATTAATCAACAACAGCATTCATTAAACTTATTGCATTTTTATGACAACAACAACAACAATGGTAATAACAATAAATTATTATAAAATGATACTAACAATCAAGAAATAATAGCAAAAATAGGTCATCTAAATCTACTGGCTGTAGACAGCTGGAAGTTTATCCAACTATTACAGTGAGGACACTCGAACTATGAACACTTGATATTTGTTGGTACATTTTTTTAGTGACTATAGAATGTGGGCTTATCCTTTTGACAAGAGTATTTAATGTTTTTACACTTACAAAATGCTATACATGTAACACTATACATCATAAGAAGAGCCTTTATTTCTTCGTTGTCGAAGAAAACAATGTACACAAAAATGTCAAGTGTTCACGGTTCAAGTGTCCTTACTGTAAAGACAGACTACAGTGGTATAACTAATAAATTGGGATAATTATTAGGCCATATTCATAAATGGTGGTCAAGAAATTATTCTTTTGTCTCTATGCTAATCATCCTCAGTAGCCTCGTTAGCACAGACGAAATTCAAAAGAACATTTGCTCCAAAATGAGGCTAGAGAGGAAGATTAGCACAAAGACAAGTTAAAGAATAATTTCTGGGCAGCCATTTATGAATATGGCCTATGATAATGACAATAATAATCTTATAATACATCATCTTATGTATTATAATTTCTAATAATAATTAGTGGTAGAATTAAAATGAATATCATGATAAGCTATATGTTGCATATTAACACAGGTAAGTTCATTATTTTCAAAACTGACTGACAAACTAGGAAAGACTAGCGATGAGAGAGAACTTTCTTATCTTACAGCAGCAGTTATACAATAATAATTATACTAATAATAATAATAATAACAATGCTCCCTTATTCAATAATAGATAAGTGACTGTATCAATAGCTTCTGGGTAGTAGGCAGGATACTACAAAGCTTAAACTGCCAGGTACCATTAATTATTTTAATTAAGTGAAACTCCATGATACTTTTGTCTCGATGCATCATGACCACTTACAATTTTAGCCATTGAGTCCCTAACACAGCCGGCATCCCAATTATCATTATTGTTGAACAAAGGACTTGGAAAGGAAAAACTAAGACAAGTTTCCCATTTCTGTCAAACAACGACAGTTTATCCAGGAAATGCTGGATTAGCTTTGTATGGATAATCAAATGGTACACTCGTGAAATTAGAGAATGATTTCACCTGTGTTTTGTCCAAAATCAAATAATGATTTTGGGCAAAACGCAAGTTAAATTATTCCCTAATTTCACGAGTGTACCATTTGATTAGCTATTAATATTATGGACGACAAATTACATTCGTAAGATGCCATTTTGGCACTGTAGGAAAAGTTGCCCTCTGGCAAAATTGTAATTTCACATGTAAAATTATAAATTAACGATGAAATTTCACGGCAAAATTAAGGAGCAATTTGTCACCCATGTTATTATGTATCTACATCTTACCAATGTAACTGCATATATAGCAGTCAACCATCCCAGTGAATAACAGTGGGGGGTACAGATAAATATTATTATTTACTTAATTATTTCCCAGTTAATGTTAGTGTACTTTAATTAACAGCCTAATAATGACTACCTCCAACTATTTCACAGTTTTTTGAAGCGTGTTTGTAAGAGCCTCTACTCTGAAAACCAAATGGGATTTGCAAGTAACTGGTTCTTAATTCTCAAAAATCCGCTGATCTCGAGGTTTCATCTTCCAATTCCCTTTCCTTAAGGGAATCCACTCCATTGTCCCTTTCCAACGACTCTCTGGCCGTTTCATTTGCACAACCATATTGTTCTTCACTGGATGTTGAAATGGAGCTGCTCTTTGATTGACCGTTTGCTTGATTCATTATTAATTATCTTGAATCGAATCCCTAGCGTGTTCTTCTAAAAATTCGCATTGGGCGCCCCCGGATAAACTTCATATTAAGACTGTACTCCATCCACGAACACTTCACTTTTGTGTGTTTCATTGCAGTTCAAAGAAATACAGAATTTGTTGGTGCAGGCTGCATTTCGGAGATCCTGCAACCGTCGACTTGCAGAATCCTTGTGTGTTTCAATGTTACTATACAATTCAGAGCCTGCTACTTTCCGTTTCGGCAATACCGTGGTAGCAAAGTTCACATTGTTAATGCAGGACTCAAAAAACACGCTTTCTCAGTTCTAATTTAAAACCATAGTTGCTCCAGATTAACTTGGAAGTCTGCAAGAAGAAACACACTCACAAACAAATCTTAAACTATTGTTACGCGAGATCGAAAAATAAGTGATGTAACGGAATTCGCGGAGTTCTCGAATGTTCCGCTTATTACTCACCTATAAAACAACCTCTAAAGATAACTAGACCCTCCGTGAGGGTACACTGGGTTGCCTGTGGTACGTGCAGCCCCGGAGGAAGGGGGGGGGGGGGGAGGGGGGACTCCCATATGGAACACACGGGGATGCTAGTCGGAAATTTTAAATTTAACCCCTGAAGGAGACCATCTGGGCGTGGCTCAAGCTTTTTGTGACTCCTAAAGGAGACCAATCTGGGCGTGACTTAAGCAAATTTTGACCTTGGCGGCTTAAAATATTGGCGCTTTGCCCGAAACACCCTAAGCGAGACCAAAATCCAAAATTTACACCCCTAAGCGAGACGACGAGCATCCCCGTCTGTTTCATATGGGATTACGGGCTTGCAAAAACAAAGCAAAAGGTAATTAAAAAACCATATAATAAACTACTTACTAACCGAGCTAGCTCGAGCCGTACTGGGGAATATTGGCCCTGGGTCGTTTTTGCACGGACCTCGCTGCGCTCGCTCTGTACTGCCACGACCTCGGGCCAATATTTCCCTGGCAGTACAGCCCTCGCGCTCGGTTAGTAAGAAGTTATTAAGGGGTCACCCAGAAGTCATACCAGCAGAGGCCCTTTGGCTCACAGGTCCTCACACGTTCGTACGACGAAACAGATCCTTTTCTGAGGTTAAAAACCTGGCTACTGGCCTAACTCTTCTTCCTACTTTCCCAACCGCGAGAAAACCGCGGTAAATCAGCCATCGCCAAAAAATGTTTTTTTTTCTCAAAAAATATTTAAGTTAGGGGGAAAAAATACATCATTTTAAAGCTAAGAAAATAAGCTTTCCAACAGCATATAACTTATTTACAGAAAACTGAAACATTTTATAAAAGCGAAAGTTGAACGAAAAAATTTAAGAAAAATAACAGTAAAATATGTTTTCTAGGCAAAATTTGGTCATTTTAGCGTTGATTACGAATTTTTGGATGCAAAACTAATATTTTCTGCAATTTATCTGCCTTCTTGGACATAAATTCGACCGAAAACTGATAAGGCACGAATATTTTTAGATTTTTAGGAATAATAAATAACGTGGTTCAATGCGTAATGTGATAATGCGATAAAAGTGTCAAATTTGCGACCCATTGCTAACGGCAACGGAAGCGATCGCATTACGAATAATTAACCTCTGTTGCCAAAAACCACTCAAATAACCGGTCAGTGTAAAACGCAGACTGCAGACTGCAGACCAGGGATAAAATGCAGACTGAGGGTAAAATGCAGACTGCAGACTGTGGGTTAATAAAATAATAATGAAAAAAGAGTTATAAGAGTGTTAGTAGCCGTTTGTACTTTCACACTGAAACCCCAACACAGCTCCCATCACTTTGGTTGCCCCACCGCATGTTTTATCGAACTCTGTAAGAATTGAAGCTGTTTGAATCCTTGTTGTTGTTTGAAAAAGGACAGTTTCGTTAAGTGAGTTGCTTTTAGGCAAAGAAGTCACCACCCCGTAATTCATATGCCCAAGATACCGGGTTTTTGTAAGTTTCTTTTTCTGTCAAGTGTGATAAAGTTTGACAATGAAATGAGCGAAGTCAAAACAAAGATCACAATCGCCCAACTCTTGTTTATGCAAAGTCAAAATTTACTCTCCAAGACGCGTACGACGTTATTTATCACCAGGTAATTCCATCATTTTGGAAATAGCAGCTACTTTATTATTCATCTGCGTCACAAGTTTTCACTGATTTTGGGGCTCATTTTGTTGAAACTCAAGCACGCTTCCAACAGGCCTGTGAACCCTTCCTGCTTACAGAGCAATACTAAAAAACTTCTCCCATATCACATTTGAACCTTAAGCTCGAAAATTCAATACACAACATGATATTATAATTCACAAAGGCAGAAAATACCACAGAATCCTTTTCCAGCGAAAATTTTATTGAAACAAACAACATATTTGCTCTTAGAGGCGAAAACCTCTTCCTATTTGATTGCGTGCGTGAAGACAAGAAACTCAATTGTGTCAAATTACCATGTACTTCAGGTAAATACTGCTCACTTTGATTTCGTCTCGA